>NC_142145.1:32996212-33147727 GCF_024610735.1 Ursus americanus
GAATCTTAATTATCTTATATTTTCTTCCTTATTTTCTCTCTCTCTATAACTTTCTTCAAGTGTCTAAGAGATTTTTCTTAACTTTAATTCCAACTCTTCTATTCACTTTTAATTCTATTACGCATTTAAAAATGCATTTTTAAAATTGCTTGATTATTTTCTAAATACTCCTGTCTATAATATCCTCTTCTTATTTTCATGGGTAAAATATTTTCTCTCATCCACCAAACACAAGGTTCAAAAAGGCAAAGGGCTGTTTATCCACATATCCCAAGTACCTGGAACAGTGACCGGCAGAGAAGCTTTATGCTCCTGCTTCATGAATATTTACTAAACGAATGAATGGATGAATGAATAAATGATGCTCCCTGAAGCACTCAGTTGTAGTTTTATTAAAATTTTCTTCTGACTCCAACTTTGTCTCTATTTTATTTAGTTTGTCATGTTGTTTGATTGTTTTCTTTCTGTGTCCTTGTCTTTCACGAAAAAAACTTAACAACAAAATAAAACTAGGAAGGGGTGAACCTTGGATATTATCTATACTTAAGGGTGAGGCCCAAATAAACTGACCAGAAACTCTCTGTGGCATGGGTAAGGCTTGCTGAATGGTGCACTTTGTCTCAATATGGTATGATGGGGAGCTGGCTATCTCCGTCTCTTTATCTTTGCCAATATCTGTAGATCCTTTCTCTCACGCTGGGAAGTTTCCTTTGCAGAATAACATCCCAGTCTTTCGTCTAGGGGCTGTAATCCTGGCTTTCCTAATTTGGGAAGCTTATTAGGGGAAGAGAGCTGTGGAAGTGGAAAACTCCGCTCTATATTTGGATTTTAAAATAGCTTCTCCCATTTTCAGGATGGCATGTTACCCCATCCTTCAGCTTTGCTGCTGTCTCTGAGTCAAGTGTATTATTGTGCATCTTCTCTCAAGAGGATGGAGGAGGGGAATTTTCTTGACAGCATGGACTTTGAAATGGAAACTTGGTTTCTGACTGTTCATTTTACGAATTTCAAAAAATCCACTCAATTCTCAAACCCAACCTGAAACCTCAGCCTCAAAATTATCTGGTATCCCCAATTTCTAACTGGGCTTTGCAGAGTGAATCTTATTTCTTTCCATGCTTTCTCTCTACAAGGAAGCAGGTTTTATCATTCTTCAACCTATTGAATCAGTTATTAACCATCTACCTGTTTATTCAGAAATTTTGTTAACAGCTCTAGTTTGAGGTTTTCTTCCATTTAATTTTCTTTTTTTATGGGCTTATTTTTTTTTTTATTCCTGAGTTGTCATTTCAAAGGAATTTTAAGAAAGAGAAGAGATAAATGTTTCCTAGCTGCTAAGTACACACAGAAATTCTTATGAACCGGAAGGGAGAGAAAGAGAGCCTGAAATGCCACAATTTCTTAGAACATTGCTATTGCAAACAATGAGCATATCTGTGAAAATTTTTTCTGTAGAAGAGGCAGTTACTATCACAGCCTATTTCAGGTTACCTCTTCAGTACTACCAAGGGGACCCTAGTGAGTTGGAAGAGTGATTGTGGCATGCAAAGGAAATCATTTCCTCTCTATGAACCTTTGCATGTGCTATGTCCCCTTGGAAATTTCTGCTGCTTCTTTTCTTGTTTTAACTTGAGAGAATGTCCTATATGCTTTAAATATATTAAAGACATCACTATATTACACAAATGGATCATTGATGAAATTGTTTTAGGTAGCATAGAGTGCCTAAATTTAACTTTTGCAAGTCTTTCCAAATCACCAAAGGCATTCTGTCCACTCCAATTCACTTTTCCAAATCCTACCCACTAATTCCCCAACTCATGTTTTTGTGCATTTCAGCAATTATTTAACTCTGCTTTATACATATATTAAATTTATTTATGAAGGTTGAGTGATGGAAAGAGACTGAGATCAGATAGATTAAGACTTGAAGTTAGCCTTACCTACCAGCCATATGATTTTGAACCAGTAACCTGATCTCCCCGAGCTTCAATTCTATAATGGGAGTAAAATTTTATTTTATTTTATTAGGCAGCCATGAACCATATTTGATAAATGAATGCAGTACCCGATTTTCTATGCATTAATTTGCAAGCATGGATGGATGGATGGATGGATAGATAGACAGAAGACAGACAGACAGTCAAAAGATAGAAAAGAAATCTATCTTTTGATGAACCTTTAGGATTCAATGATATTTATTTTAAATGCATGTAATCAATACAGCTGGCTTTGAAATCCCTAGGGAGAAAGACAATTACCAGAGAAACAGAATGGAAAGGGTCTGAACTTGTTGTTAGGTCTCATTGGGGAAGTATCATTTAACAAATATCCCCTACTGAGTCCTGTCTTTGTATTATTATTATTATTATTATTATTATTATTATTATTATTATTAATTTTTTTTGGTACAGACCACAAATATCTCCCAAACTGAATCTGACTGCTTTTCCCAATCATATCCAGCCCCCTGAGAGATGCATCAAACAATGTCAACAATAATTTTGTCCATCTCTATCAAGCATCCTAATATGCCATATACCTCTTAGAAGCACAGAAGAAAAACATAAATGTTAAGTAATACAGAATAAAATCATACAGTCTCTAGAGCTTGACCACTTGGATCTTATGCATTTTTCCAGGGGTTCAAAGGAAGAAGGGAAACACAGAAAGGCAAAGATGGTGAGCTTGCATGTAGGTGGTGTCCTGAGTCAGGTCTAGAAACAAACCCAGGTTTTGATAGACTGAGGGGAATGTGGGAAGCATTAGAGAAGGAGAATAGTTTGAGTTAAGACCCAGAGAGGGGCATGAGCATGGAAATGACTGATGGGTTGTTAGGTTGGAAAAAACCACCAGCCATGGTGAACTACTGGAGTGGGCATAAGAATGTCCAAAGGATTTGAGGACATAACAGAAGTTCAGGGAAGTGAAGTGACTTGTTCAAGGCCACAGAGTCAATTAGTAGCCAAGTCTAAATACATCTTTTAGTCTAGGCTTATTTGCAATTCTTTATGCTACTAAAGACTCCAAGGTCCCTAAAGGTTTGAGTTAGTAATCCAGGTATCAGTGAAAATACACAGAAACAACCAAACTTAATCCATAGGAATAGGGAGCTCAGAAACCCATGCATGGTCAATATTGGCAATTATTACCTTGCCTTGATATAACAGCCAGGGTTTTTTTCTCCAGCCTGAATATAAGCCGGCTTCAGATCTGGGGTTTTCTATTCATATAACTTAGACATCCCATCTCGAACAGACCCCCATGCAGTATGCAGAGGAGTTGCACATGAAATATTGCATACGACACTTCTTGCTCAGGCCCTGCTCCTCGCAGCGTTATACTGGGCACCTCTTAGGCCCACAACAAATCTCTTGGATGTTTTCCCCTTGTTCTGATCTATTCCCTGACTCTTTTTGCTCTTAATAGGGTCAAGTACCCAAGCACATTTTCTCATCTATTTATTCATGTTTCTGGATTCTACATCTTGCTTATAATCCCCATTAAGATAAAGACTAGAAGACTGGGGCGCCTGGGTGGCTCAGTTGTTAAGCGTCTGCCTTCGGCTCAGGGCCTGATCCCAGGGTCCTGGGATCGAGCCTCCCATTGGGCTCCCTGCTCCGCTGGGAGCCTGCTTCTTCCTCTCCCACTCCCCCTGCTTATGTTCCCTCTCTCACTGGCTGTCTCTCTCTCTCTGTCAAATAAATAAATAAAATCTTAAAAAAAAAAAAAAAAAGATAAAGTCTAGAAGAGGGAACATCCACAAAGATGTCTGTATTCCATATCCCAAATTAGGCACAAATCACTGACTGCCTTCTCCTTTCAGTTTTCCTAAAATAAGTAATCATTTTCCCACCTCCCATGTAAGCTCCCTGTGTGCAGGGACTGTGGTTTGTGCCCTATCCCCACCCCAGGTAAACACAGATTGCCTAGACGAGAACTGGGGGCATGCAGGGTCTGATAACTTTGACCGATGGATGGATCAATTGAAAGCAAAATGGATACAACTGGCCAAGTAATTTCGCTGACGGATGAAGGGAAAGATAATAAAACTCATTAATACAAGTATTATCGTCGCCTTCTCTGGAGCAATTTCGCCATCTTGTACACCCCCACGTCCTGTGGAAGGTCCTGCTTGGTTATCCAAGAGAAACCTCTCTAAACCCTTCTCACCCTTATGTAAACTCTCGCCCCTTTTCTTTCCACTGGTGCCTCCTGTGTCTTCTTAGGGTTTGAATTCTTAGAAGAGAGCATGTAAACACTCTCCCGCAGCCTGCTGCCTGCCAGAGCCAAAGGCGTTGTCAGTGACGAGCCAGCAGCGGCGGTGCAGTGCTGGGCTGTGTTTTTGCAAGTACAAGACAGAAAATCCATGTAATTACCTCTAAAGCCCGAGAAGCTGTGCCGCCTGACAGAACAGCATGTGTAGGAAGCACTTTGTCAGGCCTCCGCTGACTAATTCCCCACTCCACCTGGGGTTGGGTGTGCAAGTGTGTGTGTAGGTGTGAGTGTGTATGAGCACTACTGTGTCTGTAAGTCCTGCCAACAGGTTTACCAATATTTAAAGACTCCAACCCCACCCTGGTTTACTGGCAATCTTAGTTCTGCTTCACCCCAATTCAGAGGAAATCTGGGCTTTGGAAGGCACTCAGGCTAGCTTTACAGAGTGGCAGGACATAGTCTTTCCTTTCCCTGGCATGTCGTTCAGTCAGACAATGCTGCCGCTCAGAAGTAAAGGAAAATGCGTCCCTGCACCAAATGGACTGCAAAGAAGTTCAAGTCTGGGGCATCCATTCAGGTGGGGAAACCATGCCCTACCAAAGCACAGTCCCTGCATTATTCCCAGAAACTGGAGGACCTGCAACATCTCAACACATGCTTTTTCACCTTATAGCCCCCTTCATTTGAGTGTAGCAAGTTAGCCTGAATATTCAGAACATCTTCCAGAGGAAGCTCAAACTGAAAGACCTACAGAGTTAGAGAAGCAGATGCATATAGTTTTTCCTCATATTGCCTTAGTTTAATTATGAATCTTAGTTTAATTATGAATTTCTAATAAATACACTTCTTTATCCCTCAGTGATTGATAACCGTATATAATGAGGGGGATGTGGGTGACAGAACCAGGTTTAAAGCAGAGCTACTGACTATAACTGGTGGCTTTCCCCGTGACAGGTAAATTCCTGAAGGTAGAGGATTCTCTCTCTCTCTCTCTCTCTCTCTCTCTCTCTTTTTCCACCAGTGTATCTGTAGCACACAAAACAGTGCCTATGTAGTAAGAGAAAAATAAATATTTGTCAAATGAATGAATGAATGAATCAATCAATCAATCAATCAAGCAAGACAGGCTTTCTTGAGTCTCTGTTTCTTCTGATGAGTTTCAGAATATGCCACCCCAAAATATGGCACGTTGGCATATTGAAGCAGAAGGAGTTTGAGAAAACAGCAGAAGCAGGAAGGTCACTATCACTTCCCCACTATCCCTCACCCCCACCCTGGTTGCTGTTCTTCACTAAAACACATCATAATACGTCATGTGACAGGTGTCCTCCCTACACACAGAGGAAGGGAGCATCCTTAGCTCTGAAAACAATGGGACACCAAGAAGACTCGTAACAAACAGGCTGTGCTGACTTCTCCCCAGTTCACTACACTGACCTCACACTCTTTAACCCACCATATTCCTCCACGACTGCCCACTCTTCAACAAACCCAGCACAAAATGCTCAGGTCTAACTGTTCCTTTGGGTCTTCATTTCCTTATGAAGGTTTTCATGTCATGTAAAACTTCTCTCCTGTCCATCTGTTCTTTCACCTTAATTTTCAGATTCAGCCAGGGACCATAAGAAAGTCAGGACAGCTGTTTCCTCTTCTACACCTCATACATTAAAACGAGTTCAATAATATTTAGTTTACAAGGTTTTTGTGTAGTTGAATGGAATAAAACAGACATGAAGCTCTGTAAGTAGTAACAACCTTCTTTCCCTTTCTTCCAAAATAAAAGGCCTGAGAAACATTTTCCCCCCAATTAATAGCACCCTGGAAATGGTTTTTCTTAGAGCTTTGGCAGGTACTGATGGTAGAGAAAGAGATAACCATAAGGGTAAGCTTACACTACTGTGGAGAGACTTGCTTTTCCCTGTAGCCTGACAGATCAGTTTCAAATCTATAAGAATCGCAGTGGGACTCCAGGAGACAGACACACAGAGCAGCAAGCAGCCCGCATCAGACTTGCTGCCAGGCCAACAATTCTGGATCCCTTGGTTGCCAACTTCTCTCCCCCAAGCAGAAAGGCTGTGCTCTCAATCCATTCCCTTTCCAGTTGGCTTGGAGAGAAGAATCTGATGAACAGACTTATCATAAGGGGCCAGGGGCTGGGATAAAAACTCTTACTTAGATATTTGCATTTTTATGAGGTTAGCCCAAAATTCAAAAAAAAAAAAAAATTGGTCAGTATTAGTGACATTTAGGATATCATTAGGAGAGATGATTTTATACCATATATCTCTTGAATGCTTGAGAGGTCATAAGAAATGGCCTATTATACTATTATACGTTAGCCACCTGTATCACTGTGCCCACTGCACTATAGGCTATGGATATACAGTGGGTGTTATTGGTATTTGAGAAGCTGGCCCTGCTCAGATACCACATTCTTGGAGTGAGAACACTCATTGGCTCCAAGCTATTGCTTTGATACACTATAGCTTTTTGGAAACTTTGTGCTTGAAAATTGCAAACAAAGTATGTGTACACAGAATCACTGGAAGTAGAATTGGAGGCAGCTATAATCAGCCAAACGAGGCCCCAGCAATTCCCCATGGTATGCCTGCTAATGTTTTGTCAGCTGAGTCTTATATGACTTAAGCAAAAAGACAGAGCCACATGAGCAGCGTGGCTGGAATTATGAGAGCTAATAACGATAATGATGAATAATTCATAAATGATAAATCTGTGTTGTTTCCTTCATAGAGCTTTCTCTAAAGGACTTGAGCTAAGAGACTTGAGCATGGAAGCACAGTTCCTAAGTGTGCAAGGGTTAATGATGGAGCAGGAAGATTGACAGGAACTCTTCCCTCTGCTGGTTTAGGATTTAATGCTGAGAGGAAGGGGCTGTGCTAGTCCCTCTCAATCCTGACCCCAAGTTGATCACCTCGATTAGTAAACCCAATCATCGTTGCTTGTTTGCGCTATTGTTCATGCTACCAACTACCCATTTTGAAAACATAACCTGAACAAAAACTTCCATTTTCTACAGTAAATATTTTGAAGTTCCTAGATCCTTAATAAAAATAAAAGTTCTTTAGTAAGCAAAACAAAACAAACAAACAAACAAACAAAAAACAAGATCAATTTCCAGTTTGTTTTTTTTTTTCTCACATTAACTTCTACAATTTCTGTTTTACTTGTTACAGTTAGAATTGGCTAATACATAAATTCTCTTTATCTCCCTTTCTAACAGATATCAGTTTAGCCTTATTCCAGAAAATTATTTTCTCTCTAGTTTTTGAGTTTTATTTTTTTAACTTTTGTTTTGTTTTGTTTTTAAGAGAGTGAGACAAATCAGGAAACAGACTTTTAAGTATAGAGAACAGACTGATGGATACCAGAGGGGAGGGGGTAGGGGATGGGTGAAACAGGTGAAGGAGTTTAAAGAGTACATTTATCATCATGAGCACTGAATAATGTATAGGATTTTTGAATCACTCCATTGTACACCTGAAACTAATATAGCACTGTATGTTAACTAGACTGGAATTAAAGTAAAAAATTTAATAATTTTTAAATTTTTAAAAAATGAAATATGAGATAAAAATTAAACCCATAACTGAAAATATTAATTATTTTGTATGAAGAGTAAGAAATAATCAGCTTGGGAATTCATGAGGAAAGAATGAGGCAAGGAAAAGTTCAAGGCTAGGAAATATCTGGATAGGTACTGGAAAGATCAGTGTCCACAACAACAAAAATATTTGCCCATCCATTAAAAGTAAAAAGAAAGAAAAATGCATTGGGATCCACTGGAATATTTTATAATAGCATATCCACTGTTCCCATCTTCAAGGAATATAAAACCAAACTGATGATGTGGGACATCAAAAAGCAAAACAAACAAAAAGGAGTTGCATAACCATAAAAGAGGCACTACGAAAGATGTTGGGGGGAAACAGACAATGAATTGTTAAACGACAAGCAGTGATAAGTACTATAAGTTTAAAGACCTAGGAAGGCCTCAGGAAACTCGAATCAGATGTCATTTCTGTTAATAATACTTGGCCTCATGCAAATTCAGTGAAAATGTGTAGCAGCAATCAAGACAAAACCTAGGAAAGCTGGGTAGCAAAGGTCATTCAAAGTTCATTTCATGGAGCTAGCCAATCTCTCCAAACTGTATAGGCACATGAATGTGACAAATCACTAGTAACACCAACTCACTGAACTGGTTTTTCTGCGTGCACTTCGGTTCTAAACAGGACTAGACATTGATGGAGATACATTGGAGATGAGGATGTGAATATTTCTGTCACTTGCAAGCTGTGATAGCATTTAAAATAACCAAAGGTTTCATGGAATCATTAGATGAGATGGTATGTATAAAAAATACTTTTAAATAATAAAGCACAACACATTAAAGTATTAACAGCTTTACTAAATTATCAGAAGGGGGCGCCTGGGTGGCTCAGTGGGTTAAGCATCTGCTTTGGCTCAGGTCATGATCCCAGCGACCTGGGATCCAGTCTGTATTTGGCTCCCTGCTCAGAGGGGAGCCTGCTTCTCCCTCTCCCTCCACTTCTCCCCAGGCTTGTGCTCTCTCTCTCTTTCTCACAAAAATAAATTTTGAAAAATCTTTAACAGAAAATAAACTTTGCATATGTTAAGAGAACAATTTGATAAATCTTGACATTTACACCCCTGAAACCATCAACCCAATCAAAGTACTGAACATAATTATCATTTCCAAAGATTCCCTTGTGCTCCTTTGCAATTCCTTCTTCCTGTCTTTCCCTTCACACACCTTCACAGGCAACCACTGATCTGCTTTCTGTTAGTATAGATTAGTTTACATTTTCTAGAGTTATTTATAAATAGAATTACATAGCATGTACTCTTATTTTTTTGTCTGGCTTATTTCATTCAGTATAATTATTTCAAGATCCTTCCATGTTGTTGTGTGCTCATTCATTTTTAGTTCATTTTTATTGCTGAATAGTATTCTATGTACTCTATAAATTGTTTATCCAGTTATCTGTTAAAGAATATTTGGGTGGTTTTCAGGTTTTAGCTATTTTAAATGAAATTGTTATGAATATTTGTGTACAAATGTGGTATACAAGTTAGTGTGTAAGCTTTTGTTTTTCTTACGTAAATACTTATAAGTAGAATGGTGGAGTCACATAATCAATATATGTTTAACTTCTTAAGAATCTGCCTAGCTATTTTCTAATATGGTTGTGCCACTTACATTCCAAATATTGGTGTTAGAGAATTTTCCTTCCTTCAAATATTTACCAAAACTAGCAATGTTCAGTCTTTTTAATTCTAGTCATCCCATAAGTGTATAGAGTTGCTATATTGTAGCTTCAGTTTGCATTTCTCTCATGACGAATGTTGTTGAGCCCCTTTTCATGTGTTTATCTGTCATCATTCTGTTAAACTGTGTTCAAAACTTTTGCCCATTTTTTAATTGAGTTAGTTTTTTATTATTATTTAATTTTGAGACTTCTGAATACAATTGCTTTCTCAGAAATAGGATTTGCAAATATTTATTCCTTATCTATGGTTTGTCTTTTTATTCCTTTAACAGTGTCTTTTGAAGAATAGGTTCTAATTTTAATCAAGTCCAATTTGTCAGTTTGTTCTTTTATGGGTCATGTTTTGGTATCGTATCTAAGAAATTTACCTACCTCTAAGTCACAAACACCTCCTCTCTTTTTTTAAACTAGAACTTTAATAATCCTAGGCTTTATATTTAAATCTATAATATATTTTGAATTACTTTTTGCATATAGTGTGAAGTGTGAATTTAAGTTCATTGTTTTGTAAATGGATTTCCAGTTGTTCTAGCAACATTTATTGAGAAGACTATACTTTTTCTACTGAACAGCCTTTGTACCTTTATAAAAAAGTATACATATCTTCATAAAAAGATACATGCATATAATGTTGCCATATATATATATATATATATATATGTATATATATATATTTATATATATATATCATCTTATCTTTTTACTTCATACATAACATGTCTTCTTTCTCTGGGTAAAGATTTTATCTTCAGCTCTGATTTTGAGCAATTTGATTATGATGTGCTTTGGTATTGTTTTCTTCAGTTTCTTTTGCTTGATATTTGTTAAGCTTGTTAAGATCTGTGGGCTTATAATTTCTATCAGCTCTGCAAATTTTTCACTATTATTTTTATATAACTCTCCTTTCCCTGTTCCCTCTATTTCTCCTCTCCTTTGAGGACTTCTATTAGACCTGCAATAAGCTGTCTACATTTTTTAAATTATTTTTTATGAATCATTTTGGATAGTTTCCCTATGTCTTCAAGTTTGTTAATTATTTCTTCTGTAATGTGTAGGACCCATCCAAAGCATTTTTCATTCCAAACATGAAGTTTTCAGCTCTAGAAGTTTAATTTGGGACATTTTGTAATATCATCCATGTCTTTAATTAACCTTTGAACATAACTCTCTTATTGTCCTGGTTGGCTAGTTATTAAATTTGCGTCAATCTGGGTTGATTTCAGTTAATTGATCATTCTCATCCTATAATCTATATTCTTGCTTCTTCGCATGCCTGGGTATTTTTGTTTGGCTGCCTGACATTGTGAATTTTACCTTGCTAAATTCTGGACATACATATATTCCTAAAAATATACTTAAACTTTTGATCTGGAATCCAACTGTTACTCAAAAATAGTTTGATTCTTTCAGGTCTTGCTTCTGTAGTTTGTTCAGTGGGTCTGGAGTAGTGCTCCGTATAGAGTTAATTATTTCGTACTACTGAGACATGATCTTCATGAGTATTTTCCTTAATGCCCCATAAATTTTTCCAGTCTAACTGGTGGAAACAGACTATTACCTGCCCTGTGTGAGTGCTAGGCTCACTGATTCTTTTGGATGATTTATTTTTCCCTTGTCTCAGGTAGTTTCTCCACATGCATTTGCTGATCAGTAAGCAGCTGAATCCTTGAGGCCAGTTCTTTGTAGATCTCCAGGATTCTCTCTCTGCCCATCTGTGTCCTTTTCAGTACTCTGTTTTATGAAGTTACCTACCTTGGCTTCCTCAGATTCTCAACACGGTCTGCACGATTCTGTGATCTGCCTCATTTCCCTTTCCCTGGTAATGTGATCTGAAAACTCTCTCAAAGCAGTAAGGTAGGACAATTATAGGCCTCACCTCTTTGTTTCCAATCTACCATGGATCACCATTCTTCACTGCCCAATGTCTGATGCCTTGAATATTGTCATTGTATGTATTTTGGTTTGAGGTTTGTTTCATGCATTAAGCTAAACCCAGTGTGTTATTTCAACTACACAAAAGGAGAAGTTCCCAAGGTTAAGTATTATTATTATTAGAAAATTATTATTGTTTAAAAATAAGACCTTTAAAAAACATGATAGTAGAAAGATGGATGGATATATACAAAGATATATAAATGAATGTAAATGTATCATTTTTAAAACATCCTAATGTATCTAAAACAACCATGAGACAGGGAAAATGAGGATGGGTAGAAAAGAGTCTTGTGTTTTTGGTGCTCTAGCCTAAGCCCTGTTATGTTTCTATTATCTCTTTTATTCACTAAAACTCATCAAATAATTGTTTTGACAAAAAAGAGAGAGAGAGAGAAAGAGAGAGAGACAAAGTTCCACTACCTGAAATGGTTTGAAAATAACTGGCTTTTTAGTGTGATATTAACTGCCTTTAATTATCTGTGTCTACTTGATTTTGTAAGTTTGAGCATATTACAGAGTTCAGCCATCCTGACCACTTGAAGTCTTCCCAATACATTTGTGTTTTGGGCTTCTTTACCTCTGCTCATGATACATACACTTTTATGTGAGATGTATTTTGAAGTCCTTTTCTCCTATCTGCTTCCTTTATGTTGAAACTCTACCCATTTGACCATCCTAAAGTTTCTATGACCAATACTGTCATCAACCTCCTGTAAACCATAATAAGCTGTATTACCTCTTTCTTTATGCTTGCTTTGTACCTTCCTACCTACTACGTTCCTAGATCTTAAACAATGCATTGTAGTTATAGTCTCTTTACTACACAGTGACTCTGTCAGATTTATTTTTCTATTCCAAGTATCTCTGGCACATTATCTGATGCATAGTAAATATCAATAAAATTCTCTTGAATGATGATAGCATATATGCATGAGAAAACAGCAGCAAGTATATGAGAGTTTGTACACACTATGATCTGACAGATACAAAGCCATGCTCTATCTTCTTTCTAACAGGAGCTCTATTTTCATCTATAACTATGATCAAAACCTACAAAATAATAGTGATAATTTGATGGTCTACTCTATGGTTTTTGTTTTTTTGTCTGTTTACTGTTTGTTTTCCATGTGTTGGTTCACACTCCAGGACTCAGGGTTTTAATTGTACTCTGACTTATCTCCTGTTCTTTGAGTTTTTATTTTCTCTTTCTCTGTTAGTGCACAATTCAATAAAGCATTAATTTATTTTCATAAGTGGTAGAATTGGGTGGGTGAGTCAAGGAGAAAGACTATGCCCTCAGATGGAGGAATGGAGGCAATGCCACCTTCCAATATCCCTGCATATTTTTGCCTGAGGGTTTTTTAAATCTCGGGCTGCCAGGCAGTTGCAAGTGGTCTCAATTAATCGAGATCTCTGAAGCTAAAAATCAATTTCTTCTTTTTTTTTAAATTCACATTAAGGATCAAGATTATTTTATTATTACACAGAATGAATTCAGCAAATAGAACCCTGTTCACTCACCCAGCACAAGGAGGACTTGAAGTAAGAACAAGAAAAAACTAATGGAGATATGATTTAACTATGGCAGTGCCACCAGTAAGAAGTAGGGGGTACAGATTTACTTATGTTTTCCTGCCAGCTTCACCTGCCTTTCTTTCCCTCCTTGTGTAACTAAATTCCATCCATCTTTCCTAAACTCTCTCCTCCAAGAAGACTTCCATTTTTGTTCCCTTGTGCCCTTCTAAATTACTGTAGCACTTTAAATCTGAAGCACTCATCCTAGTTCTAAATTATAATACCTTATATTGTTTTGTAGCATCCTGCCATATACTATTGTATCTCCTCTTGGAAAAGGATTTTGTATTTTTCTTCAGGTATTTACACAGTGACTGGCAAAAAGTGGACCAAACAACAGGTGTGTCATTGAAGACTCATTAATAACTGATGTTTTGTAGGTTTGTTGATTGGACATGGACATCTCTTCCTCTACCCATGCTCTAAATGGGCATGCATGTAGAAGCTAGAGAAGGGGACTTTGAAAACATTTTTCCCCTAATTTTGAGGAATGGGCCAATAATTACCCAGGGAGAGTACAAAGTGTGTACCCTCACTCTCTTCCCACTAACAGATTCCATATTGAGCCCCTGAGCATGCCGTGAGCCAGTCTCTCAAAACAGCAAGCAATCAAGCTTACTGTTTGTTAAGCTATTACAAGAGCTTTTATCTTAATGTAAACCACTAGGCAATCAAATACAGTTTGAGAAAATATCACACTTAATCACCTCTGGTGCCCTTTTTATGTTCCTGAATTTTATTGAGCAATTTATAAGAGAAAGGAAAAAAAAAAAAACTATCAGAACTGCTGAAGAACAGTTCTGTCCACAAGCAAGCTGTTTATCCAGAATATTGAAGTAACAACAAAAATATGTAGGAAGTAATACATCAACTAATTGGGGGGAAGAAGTGAGTAAGCAATTCGTACCAGGGAATAATTACAGTCAAACATTGTGTTGTAAATGAAAATCATCATCATTAATAACAGCAATCTAGTTCCAAGGGAAGCTGTTCATTGAAGATGGAAAAGTTTGTAGCTAACATCCTCCTTCTCTTAGTATTTCTCAGGAGGATTTGGGCATGGGCAGCACTCCATATGTAGAGTCAGAAAAAAATTATATGAAAGATTCTTTGATGGAGAAGTTTGTTTGCCTCATAGATTTTTTTTTTCTATCTCTGGGAACTTAAGTAAATTTTTTCTAAAGCTGTTGCTGTGCTAACCCTTTATGCAAATGGACCACACAAGCAAAATTTTGTTTTGTAGTCGTCTACTCTGATAACTGGTTGACATTTCATGTCAGACTTTTCTGCCCAGGTCACAGACCTCTATTCTAACAATGAGTTCCATACTGCTGGCTCTCTCAGCACTGATGGTCATATGCTCATCCCTGCACTATTGATATTGCCCCCATTATCACAAATTATAACACACCACCATGGGAAACACAGCAAACGTCCACATAGGAATGTGAGGGGTAGGCATCATTACAAGACCACACACACACCTTTAGACATGGAGATTCATGGTACCATGCTCTTTATATCTAATGATGAAGCAGCTATTCCACAATCACATGAGCTTTTTACAGGTTTCTCCCATGTTTTGAAGCATATGTACATATCTACCCACATTCCTATGTTCCCTTGTTTTTGTGAGGTAATTGTCAGCGCTTTCCCACCGAGAATTAGAATTAGGAAAAGGGGTTATGAACCTCAGGTTGACACACTTTACGAAGTGCTACTAGAGTTATCTCTTCAAGCTGGAAAATAATACCTATGCTCTCACTCTATTAACTGAAAGGCTGTCTTAGAGTCATTCACATTTGTAACCTTACCCCATTAGGGTTGTTGCCACCCCATTTGGCTTCATAAATACACAGGGAGGTCTGATGTTGTGGACTCATAGCTCTGGGAGGGAAGACAGGTTATCAAATCACCTCTGACAGATATACCAATAAACTGGCTGAAGTTTGATAAGGAATGATTAAGGGAAATGTTCTATGTTCTTTATACACTGTGTGCTGTTGGATTCAGAAGCCTGGGGATGGGGAACTGAATGTCTCATTCATGTCTCAGTGACTTGGACCTGGGGAATGAGCTTCTCACCTCGAACTCCTCAGAATGTGCTTCACTCCAGTCCCCTTGGGGTAGGCAACCAGACTGGAGACAAATTAATGAGGAGACTTCCTCCATATCTAGGTGTTAAAGAAAAGTTTAAGGATGGGATTCACAGTCTTAAATTCCAATTTTATTTTCCTTTTATTCACTAGCTCTCTTGCTCATTCTTTTTTCCTTAAATCATATTTGGTTTTCCACTATGTCCTCTCATTTTGTAATTTCCAGTCAGTGTTACACGAGGGCAGAAGATATAGCCACCCATACGATGTGATTTCATAGTACCATACAACCCCTCTTCCAAATACCATGTCCTAAAAACTTGTCTCCAATCCTTAAACCTATTTTCTCCATTAGAAACTAATTTGAAATTTATTTCATTCAGAATGAAAACATCACACAGCGAAGACATGGATTTATAATTCTGGATTTAAAAGATCTAGAAGAAGTTAGGGAGGCAAATTATGGTTAAATAAATGCAAGATTTGTCTATAGGTACAGCTGAACCCAGATGGAATAGTGAGAGGTATAATACAGTCCTTTTTACATAGATTGCATCAAGTCCTGAGATACCTCCTAGGCCACTGGAATGTTGGGTGACCTAGTGAGTCTCCTGACTCATTTTTCTACCTCACCTGAAGCAATCACATATTTGTTTGCCTTAAAAACTTGTCTTTCATTTACATTTTCTCCTGATGAAATGGTTCCACTGTTAAATAATACTTAGAAAAAAACTTTTTTTTTTCCTTAGTGCTTTTGATAGAGCTATGTCTTTATGAAGGGGAATGTTTAAGTGGTTATTAGTATCCTAGTGTTACTAAGGCAAAGTCAATATGGTGTCCCCTTTTTTTTTTTTAAAGATTGTATTTATTTATTTAAGAGACAGTGGGAGAGAGAGACAGAATGAGTGGGGGGGGAGTGGGAATAGGGAGAGGGAGAAGCAGACTCCCCACTGAGCATGAGCCCGACCAAATTCATATTACAGAATAAACTCCTCGCTTGTTCAAGCATCTTGGCAAGAGTGAGGTAGAATTTCATTGTTTTAAAGATGTATGTTTATAGTGTTTGTGCATGCTCAATCCTAACAGAATATTGTTTGATTGAGAGTAATAAAAGATCTAGGAGAAAGCAAAACACTTGAATAGTTTTTACAAGAGCATATTATCACAGAAATTTTAGCCATGGATTCGACCAGTTTGGGTTTCTAAATGTCCTAGTCACCCTGGAGAACCCAATACTGGGCATGCTACCAGACTTTCACTGTATGCATGTTGGTTGAATGGATGATTATTGCAGCCAAGTCACTGATTTCCAGTCCTGATGAGGTACTCTGGATGCACAGAGGGTCAGCAATGTGACTGTTTCTCATCTGGACCTCTGTTCCCATTAATGATCTCTTTGTGAAAGATGGTTTAGAAACAACTTTCCCTAAATAAAAGGCACAGCATAAGGAATATAGTCAATGATATTGTAATAGTGTTGTGTGGTGACAGATGGTAGCTACTCCTGTGGTGAGCATAATATAATGTATAAACTTGCCCAATCACTATGTTGTACACCTGACATTAATGTAGCATTGTGTATCAACTACATTCAAATAAAAAAATTTAAACATCACCTCTAGATAATAGTATTGTATTAAAGCACATCAGTACTGGCCACATGGATGTTCGTTATGTTATCTTTTTTTTACACATACATATATTATTATGTAAATATTTTTGTAACAATGACATATTTCATAACACAAACACACACACACACACACACACACAGAAATTCTATACTTCCTAAAATAGAAATGAATTGGCATATAGCAGTCAGCCTAGGTCCAGTTTGTCTTAGATGGAGTCAAGGATTCTGGCTCAAATAAGAAAACCAAGAGTATCCTTATATCACAATGGTTTTTGTTTTGTTTTGTTTTTTTTGTTTTTTTGTGGGTTTTTTTTTTTGGACTTATATGGCAGTAGTTGGTGTGAGGTGATTAGAAAAGCAATGGGGCCCCTGACTTGAATACTCTGTTACAAGGGTTTTCTGATCCCCCATTTGTGATAACCTATTGGAAGTGCCTGTTCAAAGAGAAATATCTACCCTAAGTATAGTTCTTCAATCCCATTTTCTGCTCTCATACCTCCTATCATTTTGCTCTAACAATAGGAACCACCTCTTCTACAAGATCTTGACATTTTCCCTCTTGCTTTCTGCATATGACATTTCTTCCTTCGGGGACCATTTCCTCAATTTGTTCACATGGCAAAACCCTGCTATTGGTCCAAGGGTTGTCACTTCTGTGAACCCGCCTTTGACTTCCCATGTAGCTTTAGATCTGCTTCTTCCTGGCTGCCACTGTAGCTCTTATCACGTGGTGCTGTCATACAGTCCAATGTCAGACACCACCTCTACCTCTCCACTGGACTGCCATTTCCTCAAAGGTGAAGCTCAGGATCTTCCCATTTTGCTGCCACAGTGACCTTGCTCTAAGAGAGTCAATGTATGTTTGCAGAAGAGAGGAAAAAAGAAAGAATAAGGAAGGAAATTCCTTCCAAATTCATATTATAAGGAAGAAAAACAGGAAAGGAGGGGGTGAAGGAGGAAAGAAAGGAAGAAGGGAGAAAGAAATCTTACACAGAAATATTCATCTGGCTGCTGTTGTCATACTGTGAATGAGTCATATCAATGCACATTTCTGAATATGCCAGAAAGTGGTAGGGCTTTTTCTGATGTACAGGCAGAGAAAGATAAAGATCGAAAATGTAACAAATTGTCTGAAAGCATGACCCTGAATAATCAGAAACAGCTTGATGGGCAGTAGGGGTGTGACATTTTTATAAATATCAAAAATGGCCAGGAGGGGGCAGGGCATTAGGAAGTAAGGCTGTGGTATAGTGGATAATAGTCCTCCCTCCACAGTGCTCCTCAGGGCTTCCTAAAGTTGTGGATAAGATTCTCTCTCCCCATATCTGTTCAGCTCTCTTTGATTTCTACACCAAACCTAAAGTGGGATGAGAATTATCTAACTTCAGCAGTAGCATGTGGAATGGGAGAGAAAAGAGAAGTGTCTCCAATTGGTGAACACCCCATTATTTTGATGGACACAACTACAAACATCAAGGATTTTTATAAACAACATGATTACTAGTTGACTTTTTTTTCCCCCCAGATTTGGGATAGCCACAGGAAATCAGAACTGTTAGTGTAACTACACTCATGTCAGAGGCATCCCAAGAGTATGTAAGCATGGAGTATTATCAGGGGCCCCAAAAGAAGAACCCCACCCCAAAGCACAGAAAGACACCCTTGTACAAGTGCCCCTATCAGCTTTCTTATACCTAGAGTTCCTATAAAATTGTATCTATATTTTTCTTATTATACTCAGAGGATAAAAAGGCAGAGAACCCAGTGAAAAGGAACATGGTGCCCAAGGTTCATCTCAGGTAGAATGACTAATGTCACATATTTCCCTTAATCCAGGTGAGAGACATCAAAGTTGAGTACCACCAATTCAGCAGCGCTGCTGACCATTCATCATCATATCAATCCACAGAATTGGGGTGAGATCACAATTATGGCCGAGTAAAAGCTGTAAAGAGTTCCGGACCTAAAGCCCTCTTCACACAGTTAGGGAATTTGAAGCTGAAAGAAGAACCATGGAATGGTTTGCCCTAGCCATATTTGATTGGTGACCCCTAAAACTAGATTTCTTGTGTTACAACTCCTAGTCCATTGCTCTTTGCTTTAATTATGATTGCTTCCTTAAAGTATCTGTGATCTAGAATTGAACCTTGGGTAATGAAAATAAAAGTTCTGACAATTCTAATCTTTATTATTGTTTTCCTCATTTAAAAAATTATGGAAAAAAACACCAAAATATAACTCATGAGATTATATATGCAATATAAATAATGAATTATTCTTTTTATTTACAAACAACTTTTAACCCATGTCCCATGGAAAGGAGGAAAAATGTTAAGAGAAAAATCCCACAAGGTTAACTAAGAACTAAAGAGACGTTTCTACTTGTCTTTTTTGGTGTTTTATTGGTTCTGGGTCAGGTTGCTTGATTTGGGAATCTCCGTGCCTTCTAGCACAGGACAGTCACACTGACCTAAGCTGATCATTTTAAAAGCCTTATAGCTTTTTCCTTAGGAAGGATGAATGAATAGAGGTGGGAGGAGGGGGCTTAAAAGCATGGCCTTTTCCTAAAAGACCTGCAAAGAATATCAGATCATCTCCATTCAACAAACTATACAAGTCTGAAAGACATACATTTGCACATGGTAAATCCAACGGAAAAACCTAACCAGAAATCAATTCGACAAACAGGAGAAGACATTTCTTTTTGTCTGGCTCTATTACTTGAGATGGAAAAGACAAAGTATGGGAGTGGGATGGGGATAATACATCTATGCAAATTAATAGGCTAATATCTGTGTCCCATTTGGATCACATGATTTTCCTCTTCTTGAGCCCACAGATATAAAAATAATAAAGCGTAGACTTGAAAAAGTTCTTGTAAACAAGGTAAAGCTGGCCTTTCTGTAACAGAGAAATCAGAAGCCTGGTCAAGTGAATTATAACCAACTGGTAAAAAATCATACATCCAGTTGGTGCATAGAGATAGCTGTCTAGATGAGTCAATCTGGACTCAAAGTCCTGAAAAAAAGGCAACCTAAGGTCACTCTTAGGATCTGCTGTAGAGCAAATGAAGTTTGATCTCCATGTCATAATTACTGGTTCCACTTTAAACACAAAGAAAATCTGTTAGTAAATGTCTCCAGCTATGTTGAAGGTTGGTCTCTATGACAGCTGCAGAATTTATTTCTCAATTTTTTATATTAATCAATCAAATCTACTAACATTCATTACTTTGGTAAGGATGACTGTGATTCTGCAGTAGCTAGCGCTATTTAAAATGTTTCCCAGATCAGAAGGGCCCAAGAGTTAGAGGCAGTACCTTCAAATAGAACCATGATGTGTTATATCTAAAGAGGACTCTGAAGTATCATCACTGGCACTAGTCAATGGGAGGGAAATGCTGGCAGTAAAAAAATGCTGGGTGAGATGAGGAAATCTTGGCCATAAAGAAAAGAACAGTCATTGGCTGAAAGTAAATGATGCTTTCTAGGTTCCAGATGGAATGGTAAATGGAGTATATTTGAAACATTACGAGTTCTTCCAGGAACAATGAGCTCCTGTGCCCTTACTTTGGTTTCTTATTGACTGCTGTGCAATGGAATGTAAGAGAGAAGATCTTTTCTGATTTCTGCCAAACTAAATCACATCAAAAAGGATTAAAGAAGTATTTTTCAAATGCTAAATTTTTAATCGAATTATTACTACTTCATGTTCCATAAGAAAGTAAATCAATGTACCCAATAGAGATTTAGATTTGGTGTTAAGGAGATCTTGAGGTGCCAAACCTCATGTCCTCCTGCTGCCGTGCCTGTGGAAGACCACCTGAGATTACATAACTTCGCTGGGAGAGTTATCAAAACTGAGGACTGTTGTTGAATGTCTAACACCATCAGCGGTATAAAAATTACTGCAGTATTTGCTATATATTATCAATTCGTTTGTAGAATATAAATACATAACTTGTTAATATAAATAATTGACAATATAAGAATATATTCTTTGCTCACATACACCTGAAAATATTTGTCTCTGATCATTTCATGAGAATACAGTGCTCATGGGCTACAGCACCGTTTGATAAGCCCTATGGAAACAAACAAGCAAACCATATATTGAAGGATCACTACGATCTCAGCACTGTGACAGTTGTCATGGGAGAGGAAAACAAGAAAAATCTCAGTCTGCTCCAAGGAGCTTACAGTCTATGCCACAGTGCAGATTATGAAAAAGTGAAATAACAGCAATACCATTTCTAACACAGTTCACAGGAAGGAGAGACCATTAGGAGGTGATATGACAAGAAGTTCATCTGGAGATAGGAGACATAAAATTTAGCATATAAATTGGTCCTTGAAGTATGGACATGCAGTTCTTATGAGCTAGAGAAGCAATGACAGAAAGATGTTTGAAGCAGAGGGAATGTTGTGAACAAAGCAAGAAGGACGAGAGGAGGAGGAGCTAAAAGTATTTGTATGAGAGTGAGTTAAGAAGTTTGCTAGAGCAGAAAGTAGATATAATGAAGCCAGTTCATAAAAGACTTTGAATGCCACATGATTCAGCATGTCACATGTCTCTCAGGCTCTCCAGGAAACAGACACCAAGAGGAAAAATTACATGCACACAGTGCATGGAGTTCTGTTGAGAACACCTATGAGGGAATGAAGAAAGCTGGACAAGTGAGAGCTGGATCATGTCTTCTTTGTTAACCATTCAAATTTAAAGAGTGCTTATTGGCACATCGGGTTCTGTATTTGTTTTCGATAATCTCCTCAAATGAATCCATGTTGTATGACACAAACACAATGACACCTAAAAAAAAAAAAAAAAAAGCTACAATGTTTTATCAGGAGAAATAATTTCTGTTTCCTTAATAAGTTAGGAAAAGATATTTTGTCCTTGTTAAAAATATCTCAAATTCTAGCTTTCTTTAAATGTTCATGCAGGGATTAAAAAAACCATAATGCATTTTCAAACAGCCCAACTTAAAAAAAAAAATTTAAAAACATCCTTCACTGCACCAAGTCATAACGAGGCATACCCAGCAAATGCTGCACAGTTAATGTTGCTCATGGACCCCCGTGGAGCGGAAGGATTTTACTAGAACTGTATGAAGTGCCTTGAAATTAATTTTCCTATAATAGAAACTACTTAAAAGAATTATCTTGCTGTGCAGCAAATCAGTTCATGTGGCAGATTTATGCTTTCATCTGGAATTTTCTTAAAGGGGGCAAAGGCACAAAAGGGATGGTTTGGATGAACTTAAAATCAGAGTCTGTCCAAGCCCTGAGCTTTGTTCTTGGGTTAAAAAGACTACAGAAAATGTTAAGACCTGAATAAATGCAAGATTGTTTTTGGATAAGCATCAAGCAATATTCCAAAGAAATTTCAAGCTAAAGGAACATCTAACCCCACCATTATCTTACAGATGAAAATACTGAAACTGTGGGAAGAGGTCAAAGAGTTGGTCGGTGGCATGTAAGTACACACAAAAACGGGCATAAACACACATCTATTTATCTATACATAAACACATCTCAGGTTTAGGAGTACTTCCCAGTTCCCAACCATACAGTTTAAGATCCATATTAGTGAGGTGGGGCTAGGCTTTTCTGTGGTAAGAAACCAACACAAACTTAACATAATCAAAGCTTATTTCTCATTTACTTCACAGGTAGATGCAGGTTTGGAGGCCCTTCCAAACCTGGGTGGTTTCTCCCCCAAATACTGACTCTAAGAAGCACCATGAGAGTCTATCATCTCAGAGCCTCATGTTTCCAGTATACTCACAGGGAAGTGAGACTCTACTAAACTGTCCTTGTTTGTTTGTTTGTTTTTGTCTGTTAGTTTTTTAGTTGGCTTGGTGAATGGAGAAGGAGTTAAACTACCAACAGCAAATTCTAAGAAAGCTTTTAGACTACTATTCTCAGGCCTCCTGAACAGCAGGCACCATTGTCTCCTTCTTTAGAGACAAGATGAGTTCTAGGATGATTAACTTTGAGAACAAGTATTTGTTAGGTATCTGCAATGAACCACACTCTTCATTCCCCACTGGATTAAAGTCATAATACTCTCAGGGAATTTGGGGAGAGTATTTAAAAAGTCATGGGAACTAAATCCATGAACTGATTGCATCCATCCATGGAATATGGGAATTTAGAAAAGTGAAAAGTTGAGAGAATAAGTAGAAATAGTGAATAAATCAATATTGGGAGAGAAATATAAGAAAAAGACACAGATTTAGGAAGAACTGCCTTTGAGGTAAAAAGTAAAAGTGATGGAAAACCATGTCTTTCAATCTTTCAGACTATGGTTTAGAGGATATATAAATAATAATACTGAGGGCTTGTAAGCAAACAGCCCTGGAACCCACGGAATGTCAAGGAGAGTCAGGGATTAACAGAGATTGTTCCTGTCCCAACACATGACTGACTGCGATCATGAAGGAAATTAGGTGATTATAATTCAGTTATGAGGTGTGATTTTCAGGCCCTGAGAAAGCACCATATCTGAGAAAGAAGTGGACTAACAGCTTGTTTGTCTGTACTTTTTGATTCTTTTACTTTTCTTAAAGTCTTAGACTAGTGTCCCTGGTCAAAGTGCAAAGTTGAGCTGAAATTTCCTAACAGGTAAAATCTGTTGCACTTCTGCTAACAGCCTCAAGAGAACAAACAAGCAACAGCCAAGACACCAGAAGAGAAGCACTTCTTAGAGTTAAGCTCAGTCTTATCCATAACCCCTGTTTATCATCCAGCATCATCCCCTCAACTCTTTCTTCTTGGAGACAGAAATTTTGCTCTTTAGGTTATTCCTTCCTCTACAAAGAACTAGTTCCAGGAAAGATTTGAGAAAACATTCAGGAATTAAAATACACAATGACGTTTCTTCTTTCTTTGTTTTAATTATCGTCCTCACAATGTGAGAATTTTCAGTATTAAGACTGTGACCATCAATGCTAAGTTTTGCCGGCAATGCATTTTTGCTTTTGCTGAGAGAGGTAGCCCTCATTCTTAATTCAGTTTTATTCCAGACAGACCTTCTCTCTCTCTGGTATATGTAAGTAGGATATTTCAGATCATTCTGGAATCTAACCCTGGAAAATTCATCTCACTCCCCTGATCAAGAGTAAAATATATCTTCCTAGTTCTGGTAGCCAATTTCTTCTTGACTCTATCGAAAGATATGCTCTAAGGGGCTGAGTAACAAGCCTTTAACCCCTCTGTGCCTGTCTTCCTAGCTAGAATCCCTTTACAGTGACTCGGTTCTTTACATCATGTTCAGACAGTCTTCTACTTCTAAATCCCCCCTATTCCAGATGTCTATTTCCTACTTGCAAGTAGTTTTTTTGTTGTTGTTCAAAAATGTTTCAGTATGGGTCCTTCATGTCCATCATAAAGGGATGATATGTTTGGAATTATTATCTTTAATTTGTTAAAAGGAAAACTGGAGATGATGCTTTCATGAGGTTTCCCCTTGCCAAAAAAAGTAGTGGTACGCTTATTTTACAGTTAGGAATCTAATGCTGGTTCTTATAAATTCTAGTGAAGAACAATTATAAACTCTATTACTTAGTTTCTGTGCAAACCTCTATTCTCTAAGCTTATTGTATTTCTAGTCAACTAAAACCTTCTGCCTGATTTAAGGAGTTAGCATGTGAAAATATTTGCTGAACCTGATTCCCTGATGGGAAATACAATCCACTAGAATCAAATGTATTTGTGAAACACAAACACATTTTCATTATCTGTAGCTTATAATCAAAGCAAAGTTTCTCGCTTTGACAAACATCCTATTCACTTTGGAAATAGAAGTGAAGCAAAATTTTGCGTTTATTAATTGTGCACCCCTGCTGTAAACATTAGCTAACCATTTTCCGTTGAATCTTAAGTAAATCTCTAGCCCTAAAAGGCACCACTCAGCTTCCAAACTCAGGCTCCACATTTTGAGTAGGTACTAATCTTGGCAAGATGCATTTTCCCCATCAACATCCATAATATCTCCCCAGGGAGGAATTTGTCAAAGGAGGAATTTGTAAAGTCACCATCTTCACAGAGGCCCTGGAGAACGAATTTAGCTGATGTGTGTAAAGACCTCGAGAGGTGAAAAATGGGGCAGGATAGTCACTGGTGCCAGAGGGACATTTTTGGCAGTGTTGGGAATCTTCCATGAATTACACAGGAGCATTTCTTATATGACGAAGACAGGAGGAGGTTTTCTAAGAGAATTACATGGCATCATATGTGATGTTCAAGCAGTTGTTTAGATTAGATACCTCTGTAATGGCCCATATTTACTCATTTGAAATTTTGAAATGTTTTAAAGCAAGAGGAAGATTAGAAAACTTGAAGCAAACAAACCAAAAAAATCAAAAGGCCCAATGGAAGATACTGCAAGCCTTTGAACAGATGTGTATACAGTCCGTCGATTCTGAAGAGAGGAAAGGAATGTTAGAAGTCCCAAAAGTAGATGATTTCATCTACAGAAAGCTTTGTCAGTCCTAGAAACCTTGTTCTGTTACATGGTTTGGAAGAGGAAAATTCTCGCCAACATAGCTCTGATGTTTTGATCTTTCTTTGGATACAGACTTCTAAAGACCAGACAATGGGTAAATAGAGAATCCTTTCCTTCTGTGAAAAAAAAAAAAAATATATATATATATATACACACACACATATATAAAATACACACACACACGAGAGAGAGAGAGAGAGAGAGAGAGAGAGAGAGAGAGAAAGAGAGAGAGAGAAATTAGGAATTTTCAGTGACTAAGCTTAGTCATTAGTCAATGGGAAAACAGAGTTGGTGGGGAAATATTTTTATTTTGGCCTCATATATTGGCACCATGATATAGTCTAATGGGAAAAAATGTCAACAAACCAGTAATTAATAAAGAAGCAAATAAAAAAAAACACATTACCTTATTATTTTTATTTAGTATCAGTTTGGGACATTTGATGCCTTGACCTAACAAAACTCCTTGAGTCTCCATGTCCAGTGGGTTCCTCCTTCCATGTCACGCAGCAATTCTTTTCTTTTGTTGCCGCCACAAATTCACTTTAGGCTCTCACTGTCCTGTTCAGCGCTACAGCAACAGTCCCCCATCTCCTTTCCTTCAGTCTCTTCCTTATCAAATTAATTAAATCTACAGCAAGCTAAGTCTTGAATATAACACTTTAATTCTGGTTGCAAAACTCTCAGTTTCTTTTCATTTCCTAGAGGATAAACTCTTAAATTCTTAGCATGCTATTCACACCTTCTACAAAACAACCAATCCATCTTCCATTTTACTCTTCTATGCCCTTAGCTGCTAGTAAGTCAATCTAGATTTGGTGCTCCAACAATCCCTGCATTATCTTACTTCCCTTCCTTTCTTCATACTTACCTCTCTTACCTAAATGCATTTGCTCTCATTTCAAACAATCCTTCAAGGCCCAGATAAAGAGCTCCCTTTTCTAAGCAGCTGCCTTAGTTCATTCATGATAAATATAATCTCTCCCTCCTATAAGCTGTACAAGCCATTGTTCCTACCAATGGAACATACCTTGCCCTGTGCCATTGTATACAGAACCTTCAATTATTATTTAATTAACCTATGTTTATAGCTTGCTTGTCCAATATGATTGTGATTAACAACTAAGAATTATTACTTGTTCTTTTCTTCCTGTCCCTCCTCCTTCTTCATTTACAGCTACAAACAAAAGACTGAACATAATCGACACTCAGGAAATATCTGACAATTCATTAATAAGTGTTATGGGTTCAAGTTCCCATTATGGCTTCATTTGGGTCATTTCTATATGAATCTGAAGGAGACTCACAGATTTTTTTAAAAGGATTTTATTTATTTATTTATTTGTTTGTTTATTTATTTATTTATTTATTTATTTTAGAGAGAGTGCACAAGCAGGAGGAGGAGCAGAGTGGGAGGGACAAGGAGGGGGAAAGAATCTCAAGCAGACTCCATGCTAAGCATGGAGCCCCACATGGGGATTGATTTCAGAACCCTGAGATCATCACCTAAGCTAAAACCAAGAGTTGAATGCTTAACAAACTGAGCCACTCAGGGGCCCTGAGACTCACAGAGTTTTTGAGTGATTCCAATTTGATAATTTATTTGTTACTGTGGTTGTTTTTGCTTATATGTGTTTGCTTATGAGTTTTATTTTTTATTTTTTTAATATTTATTTATTTATTTGAGAGAGAAAGAAAGAGAGAGAGATAGCTCACGGTGGGGAGGGGCAGAGGGAGAGAGAGTCTTAAGCGGACTCTGCACTGTGAGCCCACAGTGGGGCTCAATCCCACAACCCTGAGATCATGACCTGAGCCAAAATCAAGAGTCAGGTGCTTAACCAACTGTGCCACCCAGGGACCCCTTGCTTGTGAATTTTAAACTCAACCTTTGAAAGTAATTGTTGATTAGAATGTGATTTTGAATAATGCAAATTCTCTCTGGTTGTTTGAACTCCCAAAGAGAAAGCATAATGTAAATGCAAAATACATCCTGATATATATTATCAGTGCCATTGCTTATAAAGTCAAATATGAAGGATTCAACTATTAGGGTTGTAAACCCACTTCTTGCCAGAACAGAACAATTATCTTATAACATATGAGCATAATTTAATATCTCACCAGATGACATCTCCTCATGTTCTAGTTATATTTTATTTAGCTTAATTTTATTTCATTAAACCTCTCCTTGTTCTTTTCCTTTCCTGATGTCTAGCCCCTTCAACTGCCAATAGTAAAAGTTTGCAGGATCATGGTTCTACAGAATCTCATATGAAATTTCTGTTCGTGCCATGTCAACTTTACACTGAATCCACGGAGCATCTTTTTATTCTCAATGGGGGAACCAGAGTAGTTACATTTAGTTAGGTTTTCAGCTTATTTGGTGCAATGCCAGTGAAATAAGAACCCTGAGGGAGACAAGTTTTTGCTCCAGCTGAGTTCCTCCCAACCTTAATTTTACAGGTTGAAGACACATAACTACTAGATGTACAATACCTCACTATATTGACTACATTGACCTAATAGTAAACAAGCATAATACACCACATAAATGTTTGATAATCAATCTAAATGAAAAAATATGTATTCTATAATGAATACTTAATTAGGACTGCAAACCGAATATAAGGAATGGAGCCCCTACTGCTTCTGAGACAAAGCAGAGTAAAATGAATTACCATCATGCAGGGAATGATATTAATAGTGTCCAGCTTTATAAATGAATCCAATTTTAAGCCACTTTAGTTGCTATCATACTGAGAAAGAGTGCAACATGTCTAACATATCATTTCCTTTCTGGCAAATGACAAGACTTAAGCAGAAAACAATTTTAACTTGCTGATGTTTGCCTCCATTAAATATTTCTAATTATTGAGCACTCACAGTCAAACATCATTCAGAAAACAAACGTCAATGCTCTTTTCAGCATCATCCTATTGAGAGGAGCCATGTTGTTTGTTGGTTTGTTTTTTCCCTTACAAAAGAATAAAGTAGTTTGAAGGATTGTTTGGGTGACTTTATAGCATCAGTAATTGTTGGTTCACTTCCTTGAGTCTATCCTGTAGAAAACAGTTGGCATTTTACTATATGTGGTAGCTTAGGTTTATGTGCTGTATTTGTTATTCTGAATGTTTGCAGGTGAATGAAGTCAACAGGAAGTGACGTAGCAATCAAAAGGAAAAAAAAATCACAAAGAAAGAAAATCACAAACACCATTTTCACATGCAAGGAGGAGAGGCTGTTGTGGTGATTATGATAATAAGGATGATAATTAGACCATATAAATTGGACGTAAGATAAAGAATTAGTAGACTCTTCTGATTTTCCAAACTTCTGATTTCAACATTCAGACTATTCACCTACCACTGAATAATCCTCTACTGTATTCTCAGCCTGTGCTAGTCATTGGATTAAACAAAACACTGGGAAGCACTGGTATTCCAACTTTGGGATTTACAGTCTTACTAGGCAGAGATGAACAACATACATTAAGAGTATTGTTAAATTCAGAGCGGTACAGAAATCCTAAATATGGTGATTTAGAACATCATGTAAGGAAAGGAGGTCCAGGGTCAGTTAGGAAACGTCTGTCACACTACTGAGACACAGTGATAGCTCCTCCTTAGAAAGTTTCCCATTGGGTCAAGTCATAGAGGAGAGGTGGCTCAAGGGCTTAGCTCACTTCGATGAGCACTGCCCCCCCCCCCGCCCCACACCAAGTAGTATTACATGGTTATTTCCAGGCAACAGCCACATTGTTTGTTTGAGAAGGGGACAGTAAAAAGGAGACAGGACCAAACTCTCTGGGATCTGTGTAGGAATCTAAGCTTAGGGTAGTGCTCAAGGTCCTCTTTCTGTACCATGCACAACTAGAGAAAAGATGTCCTACTACCTTTCTCCAGCTGACCCCCTTGATAACCTCATGATTACATTCTTCTAGAGTGAAACCAAGACCTATACATGCTATAATATATCATATATTATATGCATGCATTATGTAATATATTATATACATGCATATAATATAGTAAAGGTCTGATGAAACACAAATTCAGGCCAGATGCCCACTCAAACAACAGGAATCTGAGTGAAGAATCTCTGCCTTTCGGTACAAGCCAACCTCCCATTTCCCTTGACAATGAGGAAGAAGCAGATCTATCATTACACCAAGGAAACAAGAGTCCTCAAGCACATTCAATTATACTACCAAACTCCAAGACAGTAAGACAGTTGGTGAATGAAGAGACAGATGGGTAAATAAATGGATGGACGGATGGATGAATGGATGAGAGGGGAAAAAAGACTGAATGGATCTATTTGCTCGTGGGTTGTCTCTTTCTGAGCTTTACTTCCTGTTCTCCAGCTAATATGGAAAGGTGAGTCCTGAGGTACCTTTTGCTTGAGAGGATCTTTGTTTATTAAAAGAATAATTCTTTAAAGTTATAACTTTACCTAGGATACCTAAGACCATGTCTTAGGAAAGAAAAGATGGTAATGACAATTACCTGGTATTGAAGACAATGCAATCACTGGGTTTGAGACTAAGGGTTTCATTATATTTATCTATTTATTCTTCACAATAATTCCATGACATAAGCAGTATTTTCATATAATCCCTATTTTTCCAGTAAGGAAACTAAAGCAAAGAATTGTTGGTAACTTTTCTGAGTCATCCAGACAGAAAGTGGTTAGTAAGGTTAATCAAGAAAAGGATGACTTTTGAGAACTTGCTCTTATATATTCTCTGCACGCAGGAATTAGGCCCTTTGAGATGTTAACAAGAAGCTGAAAACAATGTAGTTAGAAGAACCTTATTTTTTCTCAATTCTACATCTCTTTCATTGTTTCTCAAAGAATGTCCCCCAAAACTTCTCTCTACAAAACGCTGACTGACTCTCCCCTTCACTGCAGATGAGCTCTGGTGGAAGCAAGCCAGCCTGGATAAGATTATAATCGCACAGATATGTCTTGTTTGGGGAAAAGGCACAGTGTCAGGAGAGGAGAATGGATGCTCTCCGTCCATGGGCGACACCCCTTCCACTCCATGATATACGGACACCAAAGACACCGTACATCATGGTGACATGCACTTAAACTTAAAGCTGGTCCAAGCGCTTCTCTGTTCCCTAGGAGAGCTGCCATAAGCTGTGATCTATGGAGAGGGCCCAGGGCTGCTCTCTGCTTGGGTTTGTTCTGTTTAGAGTAATCCTCCAAATACAATTAGTGCCTTCACTGCAATGAGGCATTTCTTGGAAAAAAGTAAGTGATATGCATCAGAAGAGCCAGGGATAGGAAAAAGAAAAAAAGAAGAAGAAGAAGAATCTGGTCTTTGAAGAAGTTGTCTAAACTAAAGCAACATATTGCAATACAAAAGAATTAGACTGGGAATCAAAATGCATGGCTTCTACTACTGGCTTTTCCTAAAACAGCTTCTGTGACCCTGAATAAGTCATTTTACATTCTGCGTCTCTGTTCTTTCTCATGTTAAAAAATAATAATAATAAAAAAAAACAGTGGTAAAATTAGACATATTCTTTAAGATCCGTTAAAGTTGCTTTAAAATAGAAATTCACTGTTCTTAAAATTGAAAGTCCATACCTTATTGGTCTGTATGTTCTTCCTACTAATACAAGACAGGCAGGGAAATATTGTTGAACTAAGAGACAGGGAAGTTTGCTTATTTTAAAGTTGCACAGAAAACAGGAGCCATAGAATCCTGACCTTCAGTCTGAAATACACATTTGATGAATCTGCCTCAATTTTTCATTAGGTTTACTGGAATAATTTCTATAAAAAGCCGGCAAACAAACAAAATCCCCTATATTGTGTTTAAACATAGTTATAAAAATGAGGTTCTTGCCATTCCCCAGTGATGGCCTGGAGCCATTGTTATATTCATCAGGGATTGATCATTATTGCTCTGCTCACGATATTCCTGCAAAAAGCAAAAACATCATTTTTCACTAGTCAGACCAATAAAAATGCTAGAGCTATAGCTTTTAAAAAATATATATTTTTAAGTCCTGGATTTCACTGGAGCAGAATGCAATTAAAATAGCTGTTCATCTTACCAGTCCTATTTTATAAAGTAAAAATAATGATGCAATTTAAAGTATAATTTTAAGTTATATTATTAAAAAAAAAAGAGTAATTCAATTCTCCAAGGCAGGCACACTTACTTTTTTTATAGAAAATTTAAAATTTCACCCAATATGTAAAAGTGTCCCACATCATGCCATATCTCATGACAAAGTGGCTTTTTTTGAAATGGCTCTTTTGGTAATTTTACATAGTTTCTCTTTACAACTAAACTGTCCTTATTCTCTATTCCCCCAGATCTGTCTGCAATGTTCTTTAAGCCGCTGGTGAATTGGGGCTGCATCTCTGACCTTTGTATCTCACTTGTAAGAAGACTTACTTATTAAGGACATTTGTACAATCAAAGCTTTGTCATATTTGGGATGTTTTAGATCGGTTCTGCTCAACAGGAATATAATGTCAGCCATATACCCAATTTCAAATTTTCTCATAGTTACATTTAAAAAGTAAAAAACAAAAAGCAAAAAAAAAAAAAAAAAAAAAAAAACTAGTAAAATTAATTTGAATATATTTTTAGCTCAATATATCTAAAGTATTTTAATTTTAACATGTAATTAATAAATCAGTGAAATACATTACATCCTTTTTAAAGGCAGTCTTTAAAATCTGGTGTCTTTTTTATACTTACACTTAACAGCAATCTCATTGTGCACCTGTCTCACTCTGTGGGGTATGCAGCCTCTTGGGGCTTATTGCTGCTGTACTGGGCAGCACAATCTCAGATGATAGTCTCTTATGGAAGAAATGCCACAGTCTGATTTGTTTGCTTATTTGTTGTGTTTTTTGTTTAATGTGTTTGTTTAACCTACCTGTCTTACATATTGGACCTGAGATTTCATCAGTACTCACAGGTTTCAGTTATTTCCCCTTAGTATGAATAGCTCTGTGACTGTTCCTTTTACATTCTTTTCCATCTCCACTTCAACCAAGGGCTCTCAACAATCACAGATACTAAAGGTTTCCAAATTAGAAGAAAAACAAAGGACAAAGGGGCTTCCATAATGAACAATAAACCTCTCTGTCTCTCTCTCTGTCTCTGTCTCTCTCTCTCTCTCTCTCACACACACACACACCACACTGCTACTCTCCAATTCTCCCATGAATGGTAGAAAGCTTTAAAAGTATTATAAAATCCATGGACTTCTCTCAGTTCAAGATACCATGAGGCATCAACAAATGTTTTTGAATGTCTACTACCTGCATAGCCTTGTGCAGGTAGCAGACAATAGCAAGAAGAGGAGTTACTAAGATGCTTTCTGATGGTCCATTGGGATACAGAGGTTTTTGCCAGATCCTTGGTGAGAAAATAGTAACATTCAGTGCTTATGGATCTAAAAACAGGAGCAGTATATTCACTGGGAATTGGGGAATTCCAGGCAGCTAAGAAGGCTGATCTTCTATTTTGTAACCGTATGTACTTTCAGCTTTGTGTGGCACTACCAATCAAATAAGCAGCTGGATCCTGCTAACATTCATTTTCATATAAGCATGGTGGAACCTATTATACCTATTGACAAATGAGGGATCTAGAGTTCAAAGAACCTTGGTGACTTACTCAAGGGAAGGAGTATGTGGGACTAGAATTCTGGGGGCCTTGTTTCTGCCTTTTTATCTTTTTATGCTGCATTTTTGTGAACCACATTTGAAATATCTGTGAATGGGGAAGGACTTAGGAATTTAATGAAAGTTAACTAGCCAATAAATGTAAGAAAACACAATTTGTTTCATATTCCATTTCTCCAATATCTACCCTTAAATGAATCTTCACTTGGCACCCATCTCCCATTGAAAGTGTCCTCTCCTTTGGCAGGCCTTTGCATTAACCCCTTCCCCATTAGAAAGGTGCTAGTAACATTTGTTGCAGGCATTTATGCATGCATACTCCCTACATGTCAGGTAACAGTGGCCCTCCCACTGGTTGGAGGGCAGGTGCTGAGAACAAGCCTCTTCTTTCCACAGCCATCTTCACAGTGCTCCTTGCACAACGAAGTTCAATCCTGGAGTGGTCTGACTGACACTGATTAGGAGTCTGGGGAAATGAAACTTTCACTCTCCAGTGACCTTCCAGTGGACTCAGCATGAACTCCCCTACTCACTGCCAGTCGATTTACAGCCCCAATATACTTGTATTCAATTCCTAGAAGGGTGTCTCATGGAACTTGCTGCTTCTGTTCTCAGAGCAGCAGCAACTTGTATTATCATGCTTGCCTTCAGCTTCAGACCCACCCACAATTCTGCAACTTTCCTGTCGTTTTGTCTTTGCCATAAGAATCCTATTTCAGCCCCAGATACTGAACTATAGTAGGGTTTTTGACATAGACACGAGACAGGTGTATCAAAAGGGGGATGCCCTAAAAACACAGTACCTGGATTTCGACTCTGTCTTTGGCTACCCTTGTATTATTTTGTATAAATATGAACTGGCTTGTAGCTAGCTAGATGACCACACACAAGGGCAGCTAATCAACAGATCGGCATTAACCTGAAGATAGATCTCTAGTGGCCTGACAATGAGTTCTGCCCTTGGCCTTGACCTGTTCAGCATCCTCATCACTTGATCATTTGCAGATTGAATTGTCCTTTGAAGTGCATTTCAAAAGGTCATAGCCCGGGAGTGCCAGCACTGCTTGGAGCTGTGTAGTGGCAGTTAGGAGCAGAAATGACACCAGAAGCACAGTTTCTGAGTCAGGAAATGGAAGTTTCGGCGATTACTAACTGAATGAGACTAGTCCCTGCTGAGTATATCAGTTCAGACATGAGAAAGTCAACAGACTGGCCAGCAGGCAGATGTTCCTGGATATTCTTCAGATGGACAAATACCAAACCTTTCATGTGTGTGCCCTGAGCTGGCTTCTTCTCCACTTTCTACATTTTGGTCAATGGTATTATGTTTTATACAGCACCCAAATTGGACACCTGAGCACGACCCTCATTTCCTTCTCTTTCCGTTTTCCCTACACTCCACTGACAAACTATCCTGGTGATCTGAACTTACCAGTATCCTACTAATCTATTTTCTACTACAAACAAGGGGAAATGACAATTGGGACAAGAAGTGAAATTTGAAAAGGCTCCACATATGATTGTGGTAACTTACCCAACCCCCTCAAATGGGTTCAGAAATGTTGCATTATAGAATGTTGTCTCTACAGGGACTGCTGGGAGAGCTAGCCTTTACAAACATGTTAGGGTTCTGTAATAATACAAGCAAAAACAGAGACTTGAGGAACAACTAAAAATCTAACACGTATTTCTATTGCCTCTGAGATTTGTAAAAATGTTTGTAAACAGGAAATTATATAAGGGATTTTGAACCCTCAACCCAATTAAAGGTTAGTGTGAGTTCCTGCATCTCAGAGGTGATGGAGTTTGGGAGTTCCTATCACAGTAAGAAACACCAAATGGAGCTTTTTCTTTCTGGTTATAATTCACTTGTTGAGTTCCAATGTAACACTTGGGGCTGAGGAGAATGCACAACAATGCAGATATCCCTTGAGACCAGCAACAGTTGAACTGTGTAGACTTTGTAACAACTCAAACACCCAAAGAACAGGCAAAAAGAATGGCCTGAAGAAATGAGGTTAGATGAGCTCTGGAGTCCACAGACAGTAGAACAGGATTTGGGGTATCCCCCAAACCAAGGTTTCTGAGGCCCACACTTATGTAAGACACCTGGTGGCTTTGGACAGGCACCAGCCATGCTCCATGCCATACAGTGGGCAGTGTAGGCTGAAGGACAGCTAACAGAACCTTGGCAGAGGCTTTGATTCTGTCTTTGCAAATAGTCACCCAAGGCTTAGGTCAGACCTGAAATTTGTTGTTCTGACTCCTGAAAGGCAAATGAACTTGGAAAGTGGACAAAATCCACCTTCCCTCTGTATAGGTAAGTTAGTTACACAATGAGAAGAGAGTCCACAGTCCACTGAAGAGTCTACTTCCAGAAGGAAGTAGAGATCCTAGTCTCTTGAAGTCAGAGAAATCAAGCAAGGACAAGACTTCATTTTACTTTCTGGAAGTGCCCCCCAAAGAATTAGAATTATAGCAGATTCCTGGATGCCTTGTAGAACACAGCTCACAGTCCTGCCCACCGGGAAATTTCCAATATTGGGATTCACCGGTTCTACTGGGATCAGAAACCAAGGTCCCCTACAGCCTGTCTCCACATCATGCAGCAGCTTCCATGGAAGAGCTGGCAGAGCAGGCCCTAAACTAGGAAGGCCTAGCTGGAGTTTCGACATTCACTCCACTTGCAGTCTTTGACCTCTTCTCAGAATAATACTTCAAAATATCTGAAATAAAATGCTTAGGACTGGCAAGGAAATCTAGTATTTTCAAATTTTAGTTTTATCCATGAACACTTTGGGAGCTTCAAAATACTAAGAAGGTTTGTGGCAAGAAACCAATTGCATTGGCTGAAATCTCCCTGGACGTGGTCGAAGTATGGCTTAGGACGCATCTACACCTGAGGTAACCACAGATGACCCTGAATCCATTCAGCTATTTCTGCTTTCTGTTTGAAGGTCACCAAGACTTTGGGAGGGAAGATAATGTATCTGTATATGGCCAGTTGAGTTCTTATATGGGTAGAATCCTAATTGTAAGAATTCAAGCTAATCACTGGAGGACTACTTAGCTAACTGGTGGAAGGGTATAGGAGGGGGGACAACCAGATCTTACTCCTACTCCTAATGCAGAGTCTCATCACATCTATGCCAGAAAAAAAAAAAAAAAAAAAAGAGGGGATGAGTTTTGGCAGCTTTGGGAAAACAAGCCTCCATGGCTGATCCTGAAGTTAGCCGTTTAGAACAAGTCATGAGCCAGGAGGTCCAGTTCCACCCCCAACCCTGTTTATCCCTGTGTGGATGGATGCTGCTGATGGATGAACACCCATGTGGGAGCCAGTAACCAGGAGTACCACCCATCTTTAGTTTTGTACATAGGACTGAATCAAATTATCTATTACTTTGCTCATACTGAAATTGGGTCCTTGGTTTTCCTTTCTTGGGAACTGTGATCTTATAACTGCTTATAAAATCCGAAATTCCTTTTCAAAAAAACCCGCTGACCCTCTGTTATTTTTTGTTTGTTTGTTTTAAATTTTATATATTTCCTAATGTGGTACTAAAGTCACTCAAAGCAAATAGGAATCATAAAAACCTTCCTTTATCTTAGGAGAGGTAATTTCATTTCCCTAAAATAAAAGTCAGTTCCTTTACTGTAAAGCCCAGCACACACGTTTTTCCTGAATTTGGGCTCTGTTATGTGTTGGAATACTCTAAGGGAGCAGTCACCTTCAAAGCCATAAACAAACTCACTGAACGCAGAGGATAAGCTTTTTGTTATTTTTTTTCCTGTGGGTTTGGCTATTGAATTGCAATGACCACTGTTATTTTTGTTTGTTTGTTTGTTTGGCTTTTTGTTTTTAATGCACTTTATGCTGCTTCCCACCACTGTTCATTTTTATCATCTCTTTTCATTGATAGGAGCTTCCAATGTCACTGCTTTGGCCCTCTCCTCGGTTCTCTCTCTCCTACAGTGAAGCGTGGTGATTTCTCACAGTACCTGGTCAGAGACTTGGAATAAGGAGCTATTATAGCTTCAATTGGAAACTGTGGAAAAATCAGAAGAAGTCATTCTCAAATAGTTAACGGCATTTGGTCTGAGATTAAACTGCATGAAATGGAACATTTGGGTCATTGGATAGATGCGGCAAATAGCAAAATATAATAAACAGACTCTGGTCTTCCCATCCAAGACTTTCCAAAACAAAAGAAATGCTTTCCATGGCTGCTGCCGACACTCAGATAAGCTTTTTCTTTCAAAATATCCTGATTAATCTTTCAAGTGCCCAGAGCTTGGGGATGCCCCAAAACATCACTGCCCAGTGAACTTCTGTAAACTTGCATCTTTGTTAGAGGCGATATAACCTATACATTGCAGATTCATTTACCCTTAACCCATCAAATTGTTGTTTAGTGGAAGCTGTTCAGGGCCCCCTAAAATTCTGTGCTATTTTAATGAGCCATTTAAAGCTTCTGTTTCTCTGTGCAAACAGAAGAATGCATTTGACTATAGGAGATTCTTTTAAATGCCAGCTAATCTGGGTCTTGTTATAGAACAAAGACTGCACAGGCCAAGTCGTAGGCTTATTCTTTATTTATTTTTCTATATTACTCCATACCTGAAAAGAAGCAATAAGACACCACTTCCACATACTCTACTAAGTAGTAGTAAGTGACATGAACTTTGCTTTCAGGACCCAGCCCGAATCAGATCTTTGGATTGGCCCCTCGATGATGGAGGTTGAGTACACAGGACTCTCCACTGCTGTTTCCACACCCCAGCCCACTCCTGTCAGGTCAGAGGCTACTTTTGATATAATGCCTGCCCCCAACCAACAACCAGTTATAAAAGATCCCTTTTGCTCCATCAAGAAACTTCTTAGGATGATGTCCTACTCCTACCCATACATTTTACTGTAAACTGGTCAAGCCCATTGAAAACCTAAGAATTCCTGATTTCCCAGCCCCAAAGAAAATAAGTGGCATTTTAAGTATGACTCTTGAGGACAGGTCCTGACTCATGTTACCATAGCTGTGTACTCTTAGGAGAGACCAGTTGCACAGGTGCACTGGGACCAAGAACAGGTGTACGGGTCTTGCACAGGTCCAGGCTGGAGAAGAGACACTGGCCTTATCTCTGCAGACCCCTCCCCACCCCATTCTGCAGTGAAAAAGATAAGCTTTGGGATTCTCTTTATTCCTAGAGGGGACAAAGAAGAAAGAGACAAGGGGAAAATGCTGTGAAAATGACCCTCATTAACTATTTTTCCCCAAAGTTTTTGTTTGTTTGTTTTGTTTTGTTTGTTCAGCTATTTTTCTAAAACTTTTGAGGACAAAACAGCTATACCCACTTGGCTACCCAGTCTCCCAGTGGTTCTCAAGATCTGAAGTCACTTATATTTTGATAAATAATAAATGCCATCCTTTTGCCTGAGCAGAGTTGCTTGTGTACCCTAGTACACTTCCCAGGCAGGAAAGGCTCTAAGATGGTCACCAAGACCCAAATTACAGAAGGAAAACAGAGAAGGGAAAGTATAGTTTCCCACTGAAGAGTATCTGTGTCTCCCTGGGGCAGAGAGAAGAGCTCCAGAGGGAATTCTGAGCATTTAAGGAGATGGAGGGCGGTATGTGCAGGAGACTGATGTAGCCGAGCTGCACCTTCTGGAAGTTCTGATGGGCCCAGTAAGGCTGTGTTGGAGTAAACCTGTGCAGACTGTAAAACCCACGTGTGGTATTCCCCTCTCTTCTCTTTCTGGACCTAGAATTGCCCAGAGTCTTCTATCCAGGCTTCATCTCCTGACTGTGCCCTTTCTTCAACCCCAGCTCACACAGTTGCCTCATGTTCATTGGCAAGACCAGGATAAGAGTGCCTACTACATGGGGCCCATTGAGTGACTTATTGGATATACCAACATAGGCATTTAAGTGAGCATAATATGTCAGGACAGAGTCCTTGCTCCATCACACACCAGCTGTGACATCAGGCAGTTCTTTAACCACAAGGAGGAAATTTCCTTTTCCTTCTCTGTAAAGTAGGATGATGGTAATACCTACCTCACTGGGCTATCGTAAGGATTAAAGGAGGTATTACTAATGCTTACAAGAGTTTCTTGCACATTTTAAAGCCTCAATAAATGTTAGCCAGCATCATTATTTTTATTAAATGATTATGGTGTAATATGTGATATCTCTCAAGAGAATTTAAAAGGATTTCAATTCTTGAACCCAAAAGTACTGGATTTTAATGGTGGAACTCCAAACACCTTCAGAGTCCTACGGGGCTGGGAGACTGAAGACCTTTTTGTGGATAGCCAATTATAACCTATTCTGTTGGTGTTTAATTTTACTAATGGATCTGGTGTCTAAGATTGATTTATTTTTTAATCCATCTTTAAAGACAGTGTCTAGTTTTGAATGTGACTTAAGAATGTGGGGGCTTAGAAAGCATAGCCTCATCCCAGCTTAGAGCAGCATCAGACTATAAACAGATGCACTGAGGCATGTTAGGGAAGGCAGGCTCCCCATCACAGGAAGGGGCACTAGTTCATTCTTATGCAAGGAAGTTCTTTTACCATTATTAATGAATATTTTTAATCCTGAAAATATCGCTCAGACTTAGTCACACATGATTGCACCCATTTTGTTTCAAAATTTAAAGAAATAATTTTGACTGAGGTTAATCCTTGCTTTTTGATTTTTTTTTTCTGAAACAAGGAAAGTGTAGTGTTCTTTACAGAGAAGACTATCAAACTTTGCACCAAATATCTTAAAAATGGTCACAGATAAATGCCAGTGTCCCAGTTTTAGTCCGTACATCTATATTCATCCCCTGAAATGCTTTCATTCACACATTCATTCATTTCCTTATTAATTCATTAATTCTCAGTACACTTTTGGCCTAGTAAGGGCTACTGAAAGAGGCAAACATTACCAATTAGAAAAGGAAAACCTTACAGAAATATTTAAAAGTTTAAATAATTCCAAATTTTAATAGAAAGAGGGTCATTATAAAGGTAATATCCAGACGGATTAAAACCATTTTTTGACAGAAAGCGAAGAAACTAAAAGGAAAAAGAAAAACATATTGAACTTATAACAATTAAATTTTGTGTGTGTGTGGTCAAAGATACCATAAATGACAGCAAAACAAAAATAACAGATTAGGAAAAAGGCAGATGACAAACAGATTAATATTTTAAATGTTCATGGAGTTTCTATAAACTATGAGGGAAAAAAATCTATTCAAAGGACTGCTCTAATGCTATTTTCAAAATATTTGCATCTATGTGATTAGATGGTTGTGTTATTTCCAGCCATTGGCCAGGCCAGAGTGTTTGCGATGACAAGGTTAGCATGGGGGATATGGTGGGGGAAAGAAAACATGATCAGTCTAGGTGCTCAAGAGTTGGTTTGTTTTCAAAATGACTGATTTGTGACTTTGAGGAAACTATTTCTTATTTAACCTCCACCAAATCAGAAATTTCCTCCACTGGGACCATTCATGATTTTTTACATAGACACTGTAACATTGCCCAACCCAGCACCAAGTAAGGCTTCCAAGGAGGGAAACAGGTGCTCACCTTCATGATGTCAAATAAACTCCCTAATGAGAAAATTCCCCTCTTCCTAAAGTATAAATTTTACTCCATCTGTCTGCCTCAAATATGAATTAGAAAGGTATTTGTTTTACTAGGCTCACTTTCTATTTTTTTTAAGATTTATTTATTTATTTTAGAGAGAGAGACAGAGCAAGAGTGCATGAGCGGGAGAAGGGGCAAAGGGAAAGGGAGAGAATCTGAAGCAGACTCCCCATTGAACTTGGAGTCCCGATGCGGGGCTTGATCCCGCAACCCTGAGATTATGACCTGAGCTGAAATCAATAGTCAGATGCTTAACTGACTGAGCCATGCAGGTGCCCTACCAGGCTCACTTTTTAAATCATTAACCCTGCATGCTGATGTAGGGCACACCCATCAGTCACTCCAGACACACTGGGAATTCATCTGATCATCTGCTTAGTTAATATCAGGGCGGAAAGTGGTTCATTGCTGGAGACTAGGAACGAGACCTCACTTTGAAGCCTGTGATACTTTTGGATGCTACCCAGGCCTGCCAGGGTGAAGTATCATGGAGGGAATCTTCTTGCAGGCCAACAGGATTTAGGATCAGTGAACTGAAAGGGGCAGGGGGAGAAATGTTGGCATATAAGAGGAGTATTAAAAATGAGATATAGGAGAGGCAAAAGCAAACTGCACAACTTTGTTCTATGCTATAAGACTTGCCCTTCCCCAAATCAGACTTCTCTTACCCCTATCACAAAGTTCTGATAGCTCTCTGAGGAATGGTGACTTATGGCCAAGGAGAAAGTAACTGTCAATGCCGTCTGGGTTTTGGAAAACATTAAAATTCTCCTTGTATTTGTGTAGTCATCATTTTCCAATTTCCTCTGATCCAAGTTATTTATGAGCTTTTTAGTGTGGCCGGCACGGGGCTGAGTACAGCCCCTAGAAAAATGTGGTTATAGACCTTGATGCCTGCTGGTTAAAAATACACGGGACTCTTATAAATACACAGACACTGCTTCTGGTCACTCACAGAGTTGTTATCCAGACGTGTCCCTGCCTTACCTTGAGGATGTTGTTCTCAGATTACAGACTTGACTGTCCTTTCTCTGACCGTGCAGAAAATACAAGAAAAAGACACAGAGAAAATAAAAAGTAGGAGACCAATCATTAGCCTCACACCGTTAGTGACAGGCAAAGAAAAAATAGTGTTTGCGAAGAATGAAAGGTGGGACCAGGACGGCCAATGTAGGGGATGAGTTGGGCCAGAGATGGAGAGAATGAAGCAGAATGGGTAGCTCTGGTAATATGATGGATGAAAATATAAGCACCTGTAGAGGGGGAAGAGTGAGCCAATGCCAGCAGATGTGACTACGTGGGAAACGCTGCCACTTCCCATCCTACTCTCTGGAATGTATTTGAATTTTTCCCCATTTTATCCTCACAATCATTTTGGAGAGAGTCAGTCTTAAGGTGAACTGATGGAAAACTGGTTTTCATTAGGATTGCAGAGATTAAGGTTTTAGCATTATAGGAAGTGGTGGCACCAGGTCTCGCCTTATTTTTGCATGTGGGAGTCATATATATGCAGATGGGGTTCCAGAACACTGGCCTTTACCCAGCATAGCCAGGAGCTACTGAGCATAGTATGGCCTCAGGCTGGGTTATGATTTTCAGCAAACATTGCCTAAGTGGAGCTCCCCTCAAGAAGGGCAATTTACAAGGGAGTAAATAATATTTAGGGAAAGAGGAGGCAATAGAAGTTCTTAATTAAGTACTCAGTACATTCTGGAAATTGTCCTGAACACTGAGGATGAACTGCCAGGATCATCAAGCAGATGCGAGACTTGCCCTCATGTGGCATATACTTTAATGGGAAAGACAACTGATGAAAATTAATGACAAATGCTATAAAGAAATCACAGCAGGGTGAGCAGATAAGGGCTGATGAGGGTGATCAGGAAAGTCTCCTGAGAAAAGGTAACATTTGAGGAGGGAGCTGAGTAAAACGGAGGGCACAAACTTCTGGTATTCCAAAGAGCCCTGCAAACAGGACTTCTCTCCCCATCCAAGTTCAGAACCAATTAAAAGTTGTTCAGCGTATGAGTCAGCAATCTGGCAGGAAGGATGTGGCACTCTTAACTGGGTACTCAAAGCTATTTTGATGAAGGGGCTACTAACACATGTGTGGAGTGATTAAAGACAAGCAGCAACACGTTGACCACGGCAGGGCCGGCAACAGCAGTAAGCCACACCACCCTTGGGTCTCTAGGGTCTGAGGCAGGAGAGGACTGCTGGATAGGAGCTGTGGTCTTCAATACAGGGATGTCATTATGGTCAACTGGTAGCCCAGCAGGAAGCAGGGAGCAGGGGAACAAATACCCATCTTCTCCTGTCTCCTACCCTTTGATCTTATGCTGGTGCTTCCCACAGGTCTAATCCAACTGGAAACCCTTAGATAAGGGAGACCTAGACAGAGAGCAAAGATGGAAGTTAGAAAATAGGCAAGAAGAACAAATGGAAGATATCCATGGAGCAAACCATGTAGCATGCAAAATATTACCTCTGATACTTATAATGCTGATATTAAAGAACGTGTCACTGGAGGGATGTGAATTTCAACGGAGAGGAGAAAAGAAAATCTAGGATCACGGGGAAGAAGGAAGCTAGTGCTCAAAGGGAGCAATGAGACAGAGTACAGAAAGAACAGAAACAGAAACCAAAAGCAAACGTCATTTTCTCGTGCTCACAATGTTTTCTAGAGCTGGCTGGCCGAGGTGAGGGGAAGGTGGATAGAGACCATGACACTATAAGCTGTGTTATTTCCAGCTGCCTCTGAAGCTTTGGGTTTTATCTCTGATCGGCGGCATGCTGTCATGTTCTGCGATTGTAATAATAGCAACAGAGATAAGCACTTTTGAAAGAGATCGCTGTGGAGATGAATAGATGAGCTGGTTTCATAGCACCTTTTTCAGTTACGACTTTCATGTTAACTGCTTTTCCTAATGCAAAATTCTTTATTTAAAACATTGAGATATACAAAACAAAAAAAATGTTCTTACTTGGACTTTGATTAAAGTAATGATTATGTTTTAATCTATTTCCACTGGTTAAAACAATTAAATTTTAAAAAGAAACTTAGTTACCTCAAATTAAATGACTCTTTCTAATTGAAGCATATGGGCACAGTTCAACTTAGCCCCATAGCAATGACCTCAAACAGAACTCTTAATCCTTTCTCCTATTGCCTTACATAAAAATGTTGTCATCTAAGTAGTAACATAAATGGACTCACCTAGGAAGCACATGTGTTTTAGTGAATGAAGACTGATTCATATAACCCAGGCAGGCCCCAGACGCTTCTTTTTCCAGATGGGATATTAACTCAATCCTAGACATTTATCAAATACTTACTGTGTATCTGGAGAAGAAAGTAAAACTTAAGGAATTTAACCCTAAGTGACACAGTTAATAGCAACCAGGGACATGAACTTGGAGGCTTTATGTCTTAGACTCACATTCTTCTCACTGCACGGGACCACTTCAGATTTCATAATTTACTTCCATTCCTCAACAGATTCATGGAGTACAGGCATTTGCCTACAGGGGCCATCCAGGTGCTATGCATGTGTCTCTTAAATGATAGATAAAAAGCAGGGAATGGCAGGAACTGTGCCAATCATTTTAGTATGCACATTCAGTTAAAAACACAAAAGAAATTTAAAAAAAAATACACTTTGTTGGTCAAAGCATGTTTGTGGGCTAGATTCAGTCTGGGATCTGCCAATTTTTCCACCTTGGAATGCAGGATACAGTTCTAGTATGATTCTAAGTGAAAGCTTTGTCTTTTTCCTTCCTGTCTTCTTCTATTCATTCTCTCATTTATTTAAATGTTTCTCACTACTAAAATTCTTTGTTGATGTTAGTAACTTTTAAGGATACTTCATTTTCAAAATGTGTGCCCACATACTGACAGAAAGAGAATATAATTGATTACATGTATTTACATGGGGTTCCAGTGTTCTTGAAGTTTACAGTAAATTTGAATATAGAGAAGGGTGGAGCCCAGAGGAAAATGTGTTACTTAGTGTCCTTCCAGCAGCATAAAATTCAGCAAAAATCCAATAGTGTGGTCAAGTGCCACGCAGGTCGATATGTTAAACAGGAAGTAAACTAGGAAGAAAACCAAGCCAAACCTTGTAGACATGCTGAGACATAAATCCTAATGATTTCACACCTCTGTACTTAACTATCTGCACTAGAGTCCTATGCTTGGGAAAAAAAATAATAATAAATAAAACAGCTAATGTATGTTATGAGTAAATCAAAGTTTTTGAAATAATTAAATCTGTATACAACACTAACTATACCCTACCTTTCTTGAAAGTTGAGGCCATTTTTTTATGTCTAATGGAGTGACCTACTAAAACATGGAAAGAATCTAGTGTTCCTTAAATATCTCCTATCACAAGGACAAACTGAAGAAATAAGTAACTTAGGCATACAGCTGGTGTCTAGGGGACTGGTCTTCAAGTCCTACATAAACACACACACACATGCATACATACAACTATTCCTGATTCTTGTGGAAATACTTAATCTTTAATTTACAACAACTATAAACTGAAGCAGGGAATACAGAAACTAATAATGAATGAAATTCCACCCTCGAACATTTTTAGGCAAAGTTTTCAATGCAAATGCCTGAAATATCTCAAACCAACATCCATATTTTCAAATTTCGATGAATTCAAAATATTTATTGAGTACTGTACATACTGTCTGTTACAAGATGAGAGCAATGGTCCTCCCCCAGTTTTGTCTTCAAAATGTTCATAATTTAGGGAAGGGGGAAGAGAGAGAGAGAGAGAGAGATAAATCAAGAAATAGACTCTTAACTGTAAAGAACAAACTGATGGTTACCAGAGGGGAGGTCAGTGGGGGGATGGGTGAAATAGGTGATAGGCATTAAAGTGTGTCCTTGTTGAGATAAGCACTGGGTGATGTATGGAATTATTGAATCACTATATTGTACACCTGAAACTAATATAATAATAGTCTATGTTAAGAGTGGAATTTAAATAAAAACTTAAAAAGCCAAAAATTTTTTTTCACAATTTAATTAAAGCAGAATTGAACATAATAAAACAACTAAATTTATGGGTTTAATTGTTAAACGAACAGTATATGAAAAATAATTACAGGCATTCTAAGATACCAAGAGTTTAACAGGCTAGGTCCTTCTTCATTTATTTGGGAAGAAAGTGCCAGAGTCCCTTGCTCCAGGCAGAGTGTAATAAGAACAGATGCAGTTGAAGTCTTCAAGAATAGGAGGGTGTGTACTGGGTCTTAAAAGATGGGTATCACTTGGTTAACCAGACAGAGGAGGAGGAGGGCACTGCAAGCAGACCACACATGTGGAAATGAATAAACGAGATGAACTTGGAAAATTGCTGGGATAGAGAATTCATTGCTGAGATGGGCAAAAGTTACGTTTGTAAGAAGTCAGAGTCATATTGCAGAAGATCTGAGATTTGATACTTCTCCCACTGAAATTTCACCACCATTTACCTTATCAGAATTTTTAAAAATCTAATTCTCATTCACTTTGCTTTTAACTCAGTGACCTAAAGTGAAATATGCATTATTAGTAAAGATTATTGATAATGAGATATAGATAGATAGATAGATAGATAGATAGATAGATAGATATGCATCTTTATCTTCTCAAAGGGTTTTCAGGGCATCATCTCATCCTGTCACCTAAATAAATCTTGGGAAGGTGGATAGTCTGGATTAGAGGGGGAAAAAAAGAGAAAAAATGAATCACGTTTGTTTACACAGACATGGGACCAAGTACAGATGGGCAAGCTCTAAATCTAATACTCTATGTAGAGAGGAAAACAAAGGTCACATGATAAGAAATGTGTGTCAAAAGAAGCCTATGCATTTATTACCATCGCTAAAAAAAAAAAAAAAAAAAAACATTTCAGAGATCAAACCAAAAACTTTCATTTTGTATATTTTTTCATTCTCTTTACTGCATATGTAATTGCTATACACTGGAAAGTCAGAGTATTACTTTCATCCTAGCAAGAGTACAGTGGCAGGCACAAGTACATTGTTCACTCCGGAAACCTCCATCCCAATCCCACGGTCCCACATCATTGGTTGGTTACTATGTCTCCTTGGGTTGTGTGTATGAGAGATTCGGTTACCAATAAGAAAAATCCCTTGATCCCTATCCTAGTTCCACCCAGCCTACAGTCTAAGATGACACTTCCCAAAACAATCCAGCTAAGATGGTGAGAAGTAGGGATGGGAGGAAGTGTCCATATAATGACATAACTAGCCCTGTCTAAACTCTGTTACATGGTTAAGGTGGGGATTTATTGAGATGTGTGTGTGTGTGAAATCACATTAGAAATTCCAATTCAGAAAGAATAGTAGTATGAACTGGGAACCCATACTCCTAGCTCTCTCCAAAGAAAGGGGAGGATTTTGATTTTTAAATATTATAATGTCAAAAGTGACATCACCATCCTTAGAGGGAAAATAAAACTAGTTTTAAAGACACAAAGAGTCAAATTCTCAATATAATGGAGTTTTCTTATCTTTCTTATTTTATTGAAAGGGGCAACATAAAATCATACTAATAGGTGACTATATTTTAATCAAATATGATGTATTCTCAGAAAAACCAATGTTTGCATATCTGGAGAATTAAAATCACCCATTGTTGTTTCTGATATAGAAACAGAACTGAAATTATAATACGTACCCTATGCTTATATATAGGAATATCAAGGATAAAGAGCCTGATTTCACAAGGATATAGAACTTAATCTTCCAAATCCCTCTATTAGCATTTGGCAAAAATTTGAGACCAAATTTATTAGAATCAAGGAGCTATCTAAGGACCAGCTTCCTCCTCTCCTGTGAGAAGGTGTGGAATTTTCTTAGGAAGAGATTGTGTAGATTTAAAGAAAGTTCTATGTGCAAAAGAAAAAGAGAGGGAGAGAGAAATTGAAAGAGGGGAAAGGAAGGAGACAGCTGTAGTCCAAAGAAGAAAAAATTCACATGTATTTCTCCAGTCAGATCATTGCTTAGTAGGCAGCCTTAGTAAGTAAGACTGGGTTTCCTGATTCCACCAGTACTATTGCCCATGCTACCAAGCTACCAATGAGTTCCCTCTGAGACAGAAGAGGAGGCTCTACCACAATGAGATCACTAACCTAAAGATAAATTATTATTTCTATTTTTATTAACATCACTAAAGATGAAGTTGTAATTTGAGAGCAGTGATGAGAGAATGACAGGAAACTGAGTCATGGTTCTTCCATGAATGACTTGGTAGGTCCGTATTCTTGTCCCAGACTCAAAAGATTCAAAATACGGACACATCCAGAGAATATCAAGCTATCAGAAACAGACTATCATCAACTATTTTTACTGAAGAACAAATGAAAAACAGAATTTGAATTATCTACTTTCAATAAACGATACAGATTTAATGGAATTAATAAGTGAACTGATACATCTATTCATTCTCTTCTCAATGAAAATATACATCATCAATATACTGAAATCCAAAAGACTCATTAAATAAAGTCAGAACAAAGAGATTCAGGTACACTGAAGCACTACAAGATCAGACCTATCATGGGTGATAGGAACAGTATAACTAACCCTGAGGGTGCAAAGCACTGGTCCAAGGTTTTCCTATGAATAACTCTTTTATCTTTGACAAACAGCCTACTTGGGGATTCAACTGTTACCCTCATTTTACATATGAGTAAATGAGGTACAAAGAGATTAGCTCACCTGCAGAATGAGAGACACAGAATAAGTGAATGAGCCTGAATTTAATGTAGATGGTCTATCTAAAAATTCTGTGTGCACACCGATCTCTCTACTAACTGCAAAACTGAGTCTCCACCTGACAAAATGAAACCTGAAACTCCATATCTTAACATATCCCCCAGATGGTTCTTGCAGAGCGATACAATGATGTGTGTGTATTAATGTCCACTGAACTGGGGCCCATCCGCCACTGCTGTCCAGAACAGGAAACCCGGTTTTTGTGTTTTGCATTTGTTTGCCCATCACCTAACACAGGTAGGCTTAAATATTTGCAACTTATGCAGTTAGTGAATCAGTAATGCCACTGATTGGATCAGGTTGTTAAGCAACTGGAGTTTATCTGAAGCTATTCCCTAAAGCCTCCGGGGTTGGGAAACGAGTTTGAAAACTCCTTAATCACCCATATAATTTCCTGTGGAACACCATAAAGAAAGATAACTTTCCATATTTTTTTTCTTTTTCTTTTTCCTAATTTTACTCTAAATGTTCTGGAATGATCTTATTGTCACCTAATCACTCAGCACGAGAAAGCCTCAGAGCGCTCATGATTGTTTTGTTTTGTTTTTCTTTAGACTGTAATATGCTTATTGACTTGTAGACTAGCTAGATTTCCATAGGTAATCTTCTGCAAGAGTTGCATTTGCATGTCATCCACATAGGGATCCATTTAGAATCATCATGAATCGATTTGCTAAGAGTTTGCGTTTTTCAGACTTTGGAATTATATCCTAGGAAAACAGAAAACACATTCTCTCCTGCTGTATGAAATATGCAGGAGACTACTTTGGGTTACAATGCTCTTTTGCATTAGCACAGATGCTGAAAAGCAAATTCTCAGCTGGTAGGTCTCACTCAGAAGGTGTGCTACACTAATAACTGTGTATGGGGGAGCGTTGCCGACTCACAATATAACAAGTTAAACTGCGTGTTGTATTAGCATTATTCTTAATGCTAATGTAATGTCTATCCACGAAGGCAGCATTGTTAGATTGTTAGTACTGTAGATTGTAATGACAAAAGGAATTAGATGGGTTTTCTATGTTAAATCAATCATTAAGCAGTGCTATAATTATTTGCTGTTGGGAACGCTCTTTTTTCTATTGTAAAATTGACACAGTCTATGAACGTAATTGCTCTGTTTTCATCCTAGGGCCCTTTAAGATTAGAGTCTGGGAGGAAGATGTGGCACTTCTAATCCTTCTGACATTTCAGAGGGACTATCCTGGCAGGAATAATATCACATCACCGTGTAATTAATCAGTGCATTTTCCTGTGGTCTGTGAAGCCTGTGTTTCCCTCTGCATTTGAGAGACAGAGAGGTGGCATGTATGAACCTTTTGTGGCTTTAATTACAATGTGATGTTGGGTCCAATTATATTCTTGGGCAATCTGACCTTTTCTGGTTGCATATTCAGACCATTTCACTGATTCACCAAGGTGGAAAATTTTAGGCATCAATGTATGTGGGTTTGAGATCATTGGATATCTATTTCCCTCATTTCCTTGTAAGTAAGAAAGTCTTACAGAGTAGAAACTGGTAATGATGACATCAAATTAAAAAAGAAAAACCTTTATTAGCTGAAAGGGCCTCCCTTCATTTTACAGATGATAGGGCCAGCACAGCAGGAATCTGTGTTAAGGTGTTATCTCTCTCTCTCTCTCTCTCTCCTCTCTCTTCTCTCTATAGCTAGACACACAAATACATACATAGACAGGTATGCAGAGAAGATAGAGGGATATATAGGTATATATATCTGTCTCTGTGTCTCTTTTTGAAATAAATGTAAAGAACCTATGTACCTATGTTTGGAAGTAAGAGAAAATAATCTGTTTGCTCAATGGATAATTTACCTGAATAACTCTTCCAGCAATATCACAGGATTAACTAAGCACTTGAGAGAGGTGCACAGAACTATGTGTAGTTTGGGCCTTACGTGGAATTCTCATTAATATCAATATCGATAAAAATGGGAGAGGGGCTTTTAATTACAAGGCAAGAGTAGGTGCTGTGGGAGATACATAAGAGGAAGACAGAATTTCTGTTCCCCCCTACCTAGCTCCCCAAGGAAAATACACAGGAACACAAAGCTGGAGGAGAGAAGAAAATGCTACAAATATGAATTCAGAGTGGAACAAAACAGCATGTGCATGGGGTATTCAGAGATGGTTTCATGGAAGGAGTGAGATTTTTATCTGAACCTTATTCTGTAGAAAATGAGGAACTGAAGAAGTTTTTAAGCAGAGGTATACTATGTTAGAAGTGGTGATTTAGTGAGATTAACTTGGAGTTGTTGCATCTGAGTACCAGTGGGTAGGAGAATAAATGGAGATTTGTGGAAGGCTGCCTTCTTGGTACGATGGGGCTATGTGGTGTCCTTTGGATTATGGGACCAGCAGAGTCTCAAATCATAAAAATTAGTATCGATTGAGAACCAAGAGCGAGCACTCCAAGTAGATGCAGGAAGCGGCCCATGTGCCTGTCATTAGAGAACTCTCCAAAGCCTTAAAGGACACGTGGCTTGTGTGTGGAAACTACACATGAATGGTATATGAAAACACTGTGTGCATGCCCTTGGGTCTCGGTTTACTGGAGAATGTTTCTGTATTTTATTTTACGCCCACAATGCTGTGAAGTGGTTAATATTAACTCCGTTTTATCGAGGAGGTTAAGGAGAGCCTAAGTAGCTCAAGTTAAAGAAACCAAACAGAACCCTGTGGCAGGGACGGCGTGCTAATCCAGGCCTTCGGATTCCAAGAATCTATTCTTCGCACTCATAATTTCCGATTTCCAAGTCAGGAAAGGTAAATTTATTAGGTCTCTGCATGCAAATGGGAAACTTTTCTATGTTAGTTAGCTAATGAGATAGATTGGGAAGCAAAAACAGAGGCTTAATTGCAGTTCACAGGGTGAAAATGCACCACGACTGCAAAGGTGCCTGCCTGTGACAGGTGCTACTTAACGATTCATCATCTATTAAGGCAAGGCCATGGAAAAATACAATAAGGCTGTGATTTTCAAGAATCATAATTCAATTTTTCAAGGATACAGAATAGATAGTGTGGAGACTATGAGGAATTCAAAAAATATTTATGACTTTTTATTTGGTTGACTTTTATTTATTTGGTTGTTTTTCACTTTGCTGTCCCCTCCCTTAACCTTCTCACAGTCAGAATTTTCAGCGTAAATATATTCATATGCCCATCAGAGGAGGCCTGACTTGCGTTCCCAAGACAGCCAGGTTTCCTTGCCCCTGTACCGTGTCCATCTTTGGCTCTCTTTGCTTTCAGGGCCCTGCTTTCTCGCAGCTCCTATCCCAGTCTTCCTACCTGCAATCTCAGCCCCAATCCTGGGCAAGTCAGGCCTGTCTCTGGGCCTCCTGTTGGGTGATCTTCAAGATACAGCCATCATCACTGTAAGATCAACCTGAAAATTAATAGACAGAACTCCACCCTGAACTTCCCTATTACTCCTCCAATCCAATGGAGCCTTACCCTGCAGTATCCTGGATCTGAGAATGGAATTCTTGACCCTAGGTGCCCAAGTCTGATTTCCTGTCTGGTCTTCACACTTGGACTGACCTTCTGCTTCGGCTTATGCCTAGGGATCTTATTCTAGTAAAGGGTTGTGCTCTTTATTTTTTCCAACCCCTTTTCATGGGGACTGGAAAATTTCTCATAAAACTCTTCATTGGCACGTTAGACAAGATATGCCCATGGGAATTCCCATCAAAGGGCTGCAAAAGGAAGGGCTACTGACCTTGAAGCTTCCAGTTTTACCAAAAGGGCCACCAAGTGAAAAAAACAGCAAGGAATGAACATGTAAATATTCCAACAATACCTTATACATGATTTCAAATTTCATGAAATAAAAACAGTTCACAATTTTACAAGAACAATTACAAACAAAACAAAACCCACTAATTGCAATGGAATTGTTGCCTCTGGTGGGGGCAGAAAGAGGGGTGAGAATGGGTAATAGTAGCAAAAGCCAGTCTATCAGTCAAGAGACACTTTGTGGCTCAGTGATCATAATGTGCCCTTTTGGGAGTAGTATGACTGAGTGAAGCCTCTGACATCGACAACAGCAGAAGGGGGAAAATGGATAGTGGTGGTTTATTATTGTATTTTCTTCTAAATTTCAATTTACCTTTTCATTGTAATTCACCATTTAAAGCAGGTAAATTCATTCTGCAAATATAATCAAGGGATGTTCATATTGCATTAATAGATTGCTTTAGTTTTGTACTTCTCACAACTTAATTATTTAGAGTCCAATTCCCTTATTCAACATTAGCATATTAAGGCAAAATCTAATTTGCAGTAAGCAGCTTGAGGCCACAGAACCACTGAAAAGAGTAAATGGAGGCGAGTGAATATGTTGAATTTTTTATCTCATCAATGCATCCAGTAGCTGATGGATATATTCTTCACTTGCATCTTTTAGTATTTTAGTTCAGTGAAATAATGTGTGTATTTTGGCAGATTTGCTTGCATTTTAAGAATCTTTATTAGTTTCCTTTCTGAATAGAGGGCAATGTCTGTCATTGGGCTAAAAATAAATAAGAAAAGAAACGGAAAAATAAAAAGAAGAAAGAACATCAGACAAGTGAAAGTAATGAGCAAAATTTGGTCCTATAGAAGATGACCGGTAACTGTTTAATCATTTACTCTTCCGGGCTGTCGGTTATCCAGCAGCCCTGAGCATGTCCAACTCACCCATCACACCCTCACTGACCAAACAGCTACACGGTCTTCCTCAGAATGTATTCTAAGATCATGATTGGGAATGTTGAATTAAGTAAAAGGTAAATGAATACAAATTTGAAGATATTTCTACAGAACACCTACTATGGGCCTAGTCATTGATCAGGCACTATTGTTGGTAATAATTAGAAGAGAAGTGTCAACTTGTCCCTCGCCTCAATGTTCTGGAGGTTTAGATAAGCACAGTCTTCCACACAGTAAATAGTCATACAGCAATGTGGCAGTGTCGAATCAAGAATTGACTTGTGTCTTTATACAAATTCTGGACTTGCTAGAGGACTTAGAGATGGAAGAAGTCAGGAAGGGGAAGTTCGTTTTCAACTGCTGGTAAGTTACAAAGCGAGGAGAAGGCCATGGCACGGCTAGGCAGAGACATGCGATCATCCTTGCAATTTGGATTTGGAGGGAGGGCTACGGAGGAGAGATCAGCCTGAAACTCTCTCAAACACTTTATGAAGCCATACGAGTTTGGCCATTAAAAAGATAACACACACATATAATGACTGTCTCTTCTTAAAATGAGATCTGAGCTCTAGTTTGAAGCTCCAGTGATGGGTAATTCAGTGGAAGCTGCCTTCGGCAATTTGCAAAGAACTGTCTGAGGATGCAGTGTGGCTGTTCCTTAATGATTATATTTGTCTTTAAGGAGAAGAAATGACTCATGGTCAAATTTCACAAGTTCATGCATTAGATTGACTGAATCATCCGCTATGTCCAGCTTCTAGCCTCCTCTAACTCAGTTTAATTGACAAATCCAGATTTTGAGTGACCCTAAAACAGATCATTAAGAGAGGGCTGGGAGAAAGACTTGAAAGCAGCTTTTATATTCCTATTACAAGAAAGTTTGCAATCAGCAAGTACTATGTTTAGATAAGCCTATTGCATGTTTTAGAAAGTGGCCATGGTGGTTCTAGCAAATAGTTCACTGGGTTTGTGAAACACATCTCTATCTCAGCTTCGAAAGGATATACTCTTTCATAGTGTTCACTGTGGAACACGGGAAACAGTAATAGCTTTGGAGACAGACAGCAGTAGCTTTAAATCTCTACTCTCCTCCTTGTCGTTTATTATCTGTGTAACCTTGGACATATCAATTCTATCCTTTGGGTTTCTGTATAGTTATCTGTTACAGGGTCGCCATGTTTATTAAATGCTGTAGTATACTGAACTGTTCAGCACAGTGCCTCAAATAGAGTAACCATTCAACAAATGTTAGTTACTATTCTCAGTATTATTGTTACTAGTATTAACTAACATTTGTTGAATGGTTACTCTATTTGAGGCACTGTTAGTTACTAGTATTATTACTTCTCTCAGACACTTGCCCTTACACTTTTCTTCTTCGAAGGACCCTACGTCCAATCCTCCTCAGTGTGACTCAGAAAAACCCTGATAATTTAAGCAGCTTGTAGTAGTCCCAGTGACTTTGCCAGAGACAATTTACCATTTGCTTCTGGCCAACGAAGAATGAGGGGAAGCCTACAGGGGAACTTCTTTGAAAGGTTCTTTTACTCCTACAAAGGGACATGAAAGATAGTCCCTCTTTTCTTACATGTTGCATTCCTGCATATGACACTTAGAACCGAGATAACCATGTGGGACAATGAAGGACACTGGGCAAAGAAAAAAGCAACACGCAGAGGAAGAAACACGTAAAAGACAGAAGCAATCTTCTTCATATGCCAACATGGAGCCACTGAATTAACCTATTAATGGAGCTGAGTACTTTTTGTTATTGAGAAACTTAATTTTCTTTATTTTAAATGATAATTTAAAGAATATTTTCTACTTCCTGCATTCTCAAGCATCCTAAATGATATTTTATTAAATAAATTTATGTTTTTCTCTTGGCCCCATTTCTTCCACATATAAACACACATACACAGATATATATAAAGACATAAACTCACACAAACACAGACACACACACACACATACGCACACACGCACACAAAAGAATAAGGCTAACATACAGGAAGGCCAGTCCAATGTCTGACCCTACTGAACGGTCAGCCTATTAAATAAAAATTCATTTTATTTTATTTGGCTGTGATGGACTAAGAGACTGCTACGGTAAGTGATCATGGGTTGTACAAAGATGAATAAAATAGTGTTTTCTCTCAACTGACTTATAACCAAACACAGAGAGTAAGTACATAAACAACTATCATCCAAGGCTGGATATAGTATCTGTCTTAGAAGAGGCATAAGGCTGAGAAAGGAGAGAGCACCAGAGGCAGGTCATGGTCTTTGACAGTGGAAGGATCCATTTTTATTGCAAATAATAAGCGTTCACGTTCTGTGCACTTGGCATTATAATTAGTAGATTTAGTGTGATAGAAACATTGCCTCTTCTTGGGTACAATCACCAACATCTAATTCTTATTTGCCCTCTGATGTTCAGCTCATTTATTATATATGAAGTCCAGAACAGACACACTGGCTCTTACCTCCAGACATTCTTCCTACATCTAATGTTTATGGTGTAGAGTGGGTTTAAGATTCAAAACCTCTTATTTCCACCTTGAATTTTGAAAATCTTCTTTTTAAACTAAAAAGCTGAGAAATGACTTTTTGTCCTTCATTGTTTTACTGTGACTTTCTATCCCTGAGGCAGAAAACACACATGATGCTGGACACTACAATAAAGAAAAGGGGGGTAGGGAAAGTTTATGAGAAAAAAAAAAAAAGAATTTCGTGCAATAAGAAACACATAGGAGGATGCAAAATACCATATCTTTACACAGAGGGAAAAGGCATAGGAGAAAATGAGCTAGCGACACAGGGGAAATGTCCTGGAGGAACTGTGTCGAGCAGAATCTTGAATAAAGACTGGTAGAAAAGAAGACAAGAATATATGCTTGGAAGAATGGTGGAAGGTGCGGAAATCAGGTAAATTTCCTATGACCACTTAGGAACAGTTAGTGTACACAGGCTCATTTTGAGCAACTTCTCTGAAAATAGCTGCTGAGTAATGTATCAACTTGCTATGCCTTAATTTTATGCAACAATACATCCAGGTAAAAATACTGAGACATCAATATGGCAGCAACTGGCCTAGATTCTCCTATGTACACAAAGATTCAGTGAGATAGATCATCCCAAAGCCCTATGCAGAATGCCCTAATTGAATCAAGCTGGGTGACAGGGAATGAGTGATAGGATTGAAATGGTATAGAGAACATCTAAGAAAGTGGATTCAAGGCTGAGGTACTTTGATTGCAACCAGTAACTGATCTGCCCACTAATGCATCTATGTGTACACGTCCTCTTTGTCAGATCCATCTTGCCTGTTGTCTAAGCCAACTTTCTCATGATTTTTGCATGCAGTTGTTTTTTCCCTCAGCTTTCTTCACTTCAAGATAGAGACTCCCTAAGAACACATTCCAGTTCTCCCTCCCAGGCTGCCACAGCTCTTTAAGCAGACATTTGAAGAACTGTCAGAATCAAGGGACAGAGAGCCGAAAGAGCAGACAAGGGAAGCAGAAGGCAGTGCAAAAAAATGGGAAGTGCTGCGGTAGCTGGCCATTGTGCCAATTTCATGCTTTCACACCTTTGAATGAGTGTTCAAAGTGTTTCATTTTGGAAGCCTCAGACAGTGGAGCACTGATTGCAATGGCTTCAGGCATTTCAGGGCACAGCTGGCCACTCGGCCACCCCTGTGTCCATGGCAGTTTTCTAAAAATAAGGGAAATAAAATATAGGTTATTTTCAGCTCTGATGGGTGAACCTCACTGTGAACAACTGCAGGATCAGTGTTGTTTTGTTTTTTGTTTTTTTTTTCTTTCTTTCATTTTCTTTTTTCAAATATAGCCCAAGCCACATCAGCTTTGAGCAATACGATTCTTCTTTCCCATAGTATGGAAGAAACAGAAAGAAAGAAAGTTGCCATTTTAGATACATAATAACAAATTCTGAGCCTGGGTTATTGCCATGGTCTAGCTAGTCCAGAATTCTGTCTTAAAGAAAGAAAAAGGAAAAAAAATCTGGGGGAGGAGCAGACAAACATTAAAAACTAGCCGTTGATATGTTACGCTTACTTAAGAACAAAAACAACCCAAAAAACCCTTATTTTAAGTGAATGATTTTATATGAAACTATTGTTTATTAAGTGTAACAAGTTTTTATTAAACCTATTTAAATATTTAGTCATACAACCTTTTATAATAATGAATGTGGTAAATAATGTCCCCAAACTCTGCTTTGATATTCTCCATTTGAGAGCTAGATGTCTGAAAACCTGAGTTTTAGACCTAGTTCTGCTGTTTATTGGTGTGTGGTAGGTACATTGGCAAGTCACTTAATTTCTACAGGACCTCAGATTCTACATTAAATTGAGAATTAAAATATTTTTTTTCTTTAGCATTAGTTAAAACTTGAAGAATTTTAGAGGTCATTTAATTAATTATATTTACAAATGAGAAAGTTACCGGGTCTCACAGTTGGTTAGTAGAATATTTTTTTTCAAGATTTATTTATTTATTTGAGAGAGAGACAGAGAGATGGAGAGACAGAGAGAGTTCAAGTGGGTGGAGGGACAGAGGGAGAGACTCTTTCAAGGAGACTCCACACTGAGCATGGAGCTGGAAGGCAAGGCTCGATCTCACCACCCTGAGATCATGATCTGAGCCAAAACCAAAGAGTCTGACGCTTAACTGACTGAGCTAACTAGGCGCCCCAGTTAGTAAAATATTTTGAATAAGCACCCAGCTGTCTTAATTACTGACATGTGTATTTTCACATTATTGCTCTCATCATTTTTGCTTCATAGAAGTCTTCCATTCCTATAAATCTAGTCAACTCATCCGTACCCCAGCCACCAATATTATAATCCTTCTAAGATATTTTCCCAAAATTTACCACCTTTCTGGGATTCCCTCATATTTCTCAATAATATTTACCTAGCTTCATGAACATCCTAAGGACATCTCCATCCCTACGGCCTTCCCCGACTGCCCTTGCAAACATAATCTCTTGTTCTTTGGAACTGAGTAGCACCTAACCGCTCTATCACTTAAGTCATCCATCTACAAAGTCAATGAATAATACATGCAGCCTAGGCATGACAGAGGAGCCTGACTCATACCTACTTCTTTGTGTCCTTGGCAACTAGAACTGAGTCTTTAGTCACAGTTTCCTTATATGCAAAAGGGGACTAATAATATTACCTATTTTGCAAGATATTTATGAAGATTGAGTTTTATATATACATATCAACCTAAAGCATTGTTTGACACATAGTAAGCTCTCTATTATTCTTGGTAATTATTATATTATTTGTTGTTGATGATGATAATGATAATGATGATGCTTGGGGAAGTGAAAAATTTTCTTCTGGAGGATTGCTGACTAAATCCCCAAATTCTATTCCTAATACGGACATGATAGAAAGTAAAGAAATAATTAAGCTAAGGGCTTCTTCATCCTTTTATAAGGAGAATTCCATTTCTTAATTCCCTGAATACTTGAGATAGCCTGAATTTCTCAGAGCCAAATTGAAAAATACAATAAGATGTACACTCTAGAGCAGTTAAGCTTTCACTGGTTTGCTTTAGGGTTCTGATTTCTTATACCTTTGGTTCATAGATAATAAGAGTTGAAGATCAGTGACATTTTCAGACTTTTAAAAAGTATTTGATCCTTATACATTTTTAAGACTTCTACATGCATAGATATGGTGAGGTGGGTGACAGGTGGAATACGGTCTTCCTTTTCCATCACACATTGGTACCAGAAATATCCTTTCTTGCATCTAGAATTGCTGGAAACTTTAGATGCTAAATTAGGAGCAACAAGTCTTATATCTTGTTATGATGAGGGCACTCACTCATGAGAGGCAGCATAAAAATATTCTTAACTGACAGCTCAAGATATCAAGAGTTCTGTCAGAGTCTACTGCTGAGTATGTGACAGACAAATTATTTCTTCTTTTTGAGCCAGTTTCCTCATCAGCAATCATTTGGAGTCCAGCTTGACTTAGTTGCTTTTAGGTTTAAAGTTCTGGAAAATGATATCTTTGGATGAAATTTAATAGTTTCAGACCAAATTTGGGCAAATTTTGTGCTGCTTAATACCATAGATATTTCCAATAATGGACCGATGTTTTTGTAGCATCAACCCCATTGTTAGAATTAAAAGTTTTGTGATATCGGATTCTATAGAAAACAAGGAGGAAGAATATTACTGCCCTCATTCTAATCACTAGAACATGACAAAGCAATCTTTTGTGCCTAAGCATTTGAACAACTAATTCATCAACATAATGTGACTGAGAATGTGCAGGGACCCTAAAAATTATTGATCATGCATAAGAGTGAGAGAAAAGGAAAGTATTTTCCTATATGGTACTTATTTGATAGACAAGACTTAAATATATGAAAGTATTCATAGTCCTTAACTCCCTTCTCTTTCTTTATATTGCAGGTAGATCTTGTAGACATACATAGTCAGTTTAGGGCATTGGTGTAGAATAGTATAATGTTTTCTGTATCATATTGTAGTGTGGTCATTTGAAGAACTATATTATTGGCTCATGATTAACATATTTTTGCATTCTTTGGAAACAACCATTGATCTCTTTATAGATATTTATTCTACATCTATAGCTCTGTGTCTATAATCCTCTTGAGAAAAATAACATCACTTTGTAGTTATGAGTTTATACATACTACCTTTCTAATACACTATATGAAATTTAAGGGTAAGAAATATTTCTTTTTTTTTTTAAGATTTTATTATTTATTCAACAGAGATAGAGACAGCCAGCGAGAGAGGGAACACAAGCAGGGGGAGTGGGAGAGGAAGAAGCAGGCTCACAGCGGAAGAGCCTGACGTGGGGCTCAATCCCAGAACTCCGGGATCATGCCCTGAGCCGAAGGCAGACGCTTAACCGCTGTGCCACCAAGGCGCCCCAGAAATATTTCTTTTATATGCATGCTCTCTAAGATCTACTACTATTATCTGATACATAAGTTGACCATCTGTCCCAATTAGCCTAAGATAGTTCTGTTTTATGCCCGTGGTCCTAAAATAATTATAACTAGCATCCCTTTCACACGTAAAAGAGTTCTCATTAGATGATAAATTATTTGGCCAACCTACTTATACATATAGGTTCCCCATAAGTACTTGTAAATGATGAATCCCCCAAATTAGACCCCCTCCTTTGATTGAGTTCTGTGTCTATACTCATTTTTGTCATGGAACTCCAGAGAGCAGAGGGCATGTCATATGGACAACCAGAGAATTACTTAAAAAAATTATAAATATGTATTGCTTGATATTAATTTAGAAGCCATTTAATCTTCTATTCAAAGCAGGGATTCTTCTTCAAAATCCCTCAAAATGGCTATATATCCTTAGTTTCTTTTTGAATTCATTACATCTATATGTGTCTGGCAGTCTTTTTCCTAAGGGCTAAAATGCAGTGGTGACTGGACCAGATGTGTTACTTGTATTCATGATACACACAGAACTTAGTGGAAGAGCCAGTACACAAAAACATCACACACATAAGCATATGATAGAATTATGATGTTAGGGAAGTGTGAAGTTTCAATGAGATCAAATATCAAGGTTCTAATGTAGATGGAAGTGACAAGGGGTCAATGTAGGCCTCTTAGGGGAAGTAGAATTGATGTTTGGACTTGGAAGATCAATAGGACAATGTTTGCAAAGAGTGTGGAGGAAGAGTGTTCCTGGATGAAGAAATAGCACATAGTGAAGTTCTGAAGTAGAAAAGAGCTTTGAGATTTTAAGAAATGGAAGGATGTCTAACAAAACATGATGGAAACTAGTAATGGACATGAGGGTTAGTACAAAGTGATATTGGAGTGGGAGGACGAGGCCAAATCATGTATATCCGGGACCACAACTGATTCTCGTAGCAGCCCATTCTCTAATTTTGCCTCAATTCTGATCAAATTAATAGGCCTAGGAACTACTCCCAGAGGAACAATACCCATATTTATAGTCCACAGCCTTTATCCACCTTTAATGTTTCCTTAACATTAATTATTCATTCACTCAAGGGGAGTGGAGTAGGGGCAGGGACATGGGGTAGAAGAGAAGAGTGAAAAGGAAGGCCAGATTCATTATTTCAAAAGAAAACCATTCCAATCACTAGGAAGATCTACTCATCCCTTGTTTTCCTTACTTTTTTTTTTTAATTAAAAAGGGCATTTACATACTAATTGGATCTTTATTCCTTGAAAGTCCCTCTGCTCTTGTAAAGTCTTCCTCTTCTGAAGCATTTAATCCCCAGCTTGAAACATCACTGTTGATTGCAATGGAAAGACTGTGATGTCACAAATGGGGGATTATGACTTCACAGGAGAAATAAGAGAGCAAGACAGACAGTTCGTTTCAAGAGGCCAAGATCTTTTATTTATAAGAATGTCTCTATTAATCAAAAGGGGACAGAAATACCAAACATATATAAAATGACAGCAGAATTGTAGCTAAATAAAATGTTCTTCAAAATTATCCTGGCAATGTCACTTTCTCTTTAGACAATTCCTGAGAAATGCTATTGCAGAAGATAGGTTTGAGATTCCAAATCTCCCTATACTCAGCAATACTGAGAAATACTTAGCCCTGGGGTAATCGAAAGTACAATCAGGCCACAGAGCTGTGCCACATTTTGTCTACGATGTAGAGCATAATGCTACCCGTGGCTCCTTCATGATGTTCTTTAGTTGGGTCCCTGGAAGAGCGCTCATCTCCATTGCATTTTCACCAGTGAAATCTTTTGGTTCTGAGGTGTATTTTTGGGGAGGCAGGGGGTGGCTGGTTAAGTAAAAACTCAATTTCTTTAAGAGATAGAGGCATTCAAGTAATATTACTTGAAAACATATGTTTTATTTTCAAGTGAGTTTGGATAGTTGTAAAGTTCAATTAAGTTCTCTATTCCATTTAGATTATTAAATTTATGAATATAGAATTGCTCATATTATTCTCTTACTATCCTTTAATATCTGTAAGATCAGAAGTGATGTTTCTATTTTCATCCCTGATATTGGTAATATGTGTCTTCTCTATCTTTTTCTTGATCATACTGGCTAAAGATTATTCACTTTTATTTTTCTTTTCAAAAGAATGGCTTTTGTCTTTATTGGTTATCCCTATTGTGTCTCCATTTACAGTTTCAGTTATTTCTACTCTTATCATAGTATATCATTCTTTCTGCTCGCTTTAAGTTTAAATTGCTATTCCTTTAGGTTTGTTTTTTAAGATTTTTTATTTATTCATTTGAGATAGAGAGAGCACAAGGGGAGAGAGAGAGGGAGAAGCAGACTCCCCACCAAGCAGGGAGCCTGATGTGGGCCTTGATCCCAGGACCCTGAGATCACGACCTGAGCCAAAGGCAGGTGGTTATCCATCTGAGCCACCCTGGTGCCCCCCTTCTTTAGTTTCTTAATGTGGTAGCTTGCGTTACTGATTTTAGAACTTTCTTCTTTTCTAACATATACATTTAAGTTTCCTACTAAATGAATTTTGATGTCCTGTATTTTAGTTTTTATTTAATTCAAAAGATTAATTTTTCCCCTTGATAGTTCCTCTTTGTGCCATTGTTATTTAGTACTGTGTTGTTTAATTTACAAATATTTGGAGATTTTTATAGATTTATTTCTGTTTCTGATTCCTAATTTAAGTATGCCATGATCTGAGAAAATACTTTGCATTATTTCTGTTTTTAAAATTTTCTTAAGTCTGTCTTAGCACTTGAGAAGAATGTATATTCCATTGTTGTTGCTTGAGAGTTCCATAAGTATCCACAAGGTCAAGTTGGCTAAAGTTTTTTAGGTAATATATAGCTTTTCTAATTTTTCTGCCTACTTGTTCTATCAATTATGAAGAAAGTAATGCTGAAGTTATATCTAAAATTTGGATTTGGTTTATTCCTTCTTTCAGATCTACCTGGTTTTGCCTCATGTACTTTTTTTTTAATCGAGGTATAGTTGACATACAATATTAGTTACAACAGTCACTCAACGTTTATATATATTACAAAATGCTCACCATGATAAATGCAGTTACCATTTGTCGCCGTACAAAGTTATTGATATATTATTGACTATTCTCAATGCTGTATTTTTCGCTCTACGAGTTATTTATTTTATAATTGGAAATTTGTACCTCTTAATCCCTTTTACCTATTTCATCCATATCCCCACACGCCTTCCCTCTAGAACCACCAGTTTATTTTCTGTCTTTATGAGTCTGTTTCTATTTTTTGTTTGTTTGTTTGTAAGTTTGTCTTTAGATTCCACATATAAGTGAAATCATATGGTATTTGTCTTTCTCTGTCTGACTTATGTTACTTAGCATAATACCCTCTAGGTCCTTCCATGTTGTCGTAAATTGTAATATTTCACCCTTTTTCATAGCTGAATAACATTCCAACATTCCATTCCATTTGTTTATCCATTTGTTTATTAATGGGCACTTAGGTTACATTACTTCCATATCCAGGTTATTGTAAATAATGCTGCAATAAACATAAGGGTACATATTTATATATTTTTTTCAAATTAGTATTTTCATTTTCTCCAGGTTAATACCCAGAAGTAGAATTACTGGATTATATGGTATTTCCATTTTTGAAACAGACTGCTATATACATAGAATGTTATATATGAACCTCATAATAACCACAAACCAAAAATGTATAATACATACACAAAAAATTAGAAGAAATGGGTCCAAGCACAACACTAACGACATTGAATCACAAGAGAGCAAAAGAAGAAGAAATGACAGTAAAACAACCATAAAACAATTAACAAAATGGCAATAAGTACATACTTATCAATAATTACTTTAAATGTTCCAGTCAAAAGACAGGGTGACTGAATGGATAAAAAACCAAAAAACGAAAAAATAAGACCCATCTATATGTTGCCTACAAGAGACTCATTTCAGACCCAAAGAAAGTAAAGGGATGGAAAAAAGATATTCCATATAATGAAAATGAAAAAAACCTGGGTTAGCTACACTTGCATCAAACAAAAAGAATTTAAAATAAAGACTGTAATAAGAGACAAAAATGGGCATTAGATCCAATAAGAGGATATAGCAATTATAAATACCTATGCACTCAACAGAGACACCTAAATATATAAAGCAGATATTATCAGGCATAAAGGGAGAAATTGACAGTACTCAAATAATAGTAAGGAACTTTAACATCCCATTTACATCAATGAATAGATCACTCATATAGAAAATCAATAAGGTAACTGTGGCTTTACCTTACATACTTTTGGATTTTGTTGTTTGGTTCATAGACATTTAGGTTTGCTATGCCTTCCTGAAGACTATATCCCATTTACAATTATAATTATGTGAGTCCTTGTCTATCTCTACTAATAGTCTTTCTATTCTGAAGTCTGATTTGTCAGTATATACTCCCACAGTCTCTTCTTTTTGCTTTGAGAATAAGAAAAAAAAAAAAATATATATATATATATATATATATATATTTTTTTTTTTTTTTAATTTTACCTTCACTGTTCTTTCTTTGATGCTCTTCCTTCCTTAATGTAGATCTGAATTTCTGACCTATATTATTTTCCTTCTTTCTAAAGAACTTCTTTAAGCATTTTCTGTAATACAGGTCTACAGGTAATTATACACACACACACACACACACACACACACACACACACATGCACCTCAATGTTGTCAGTCTGAGATTTTTTTCTCCTTCCTTTTTGAAGGATAATTTTACATGTATTCTAGGTTGATGGACTTTTTCTCTCAACACTTTAAATATTTCACTCCACCCTCTTTTTGTTTGGATGTTTCATAGAAGTTAGATGTAATTCTTATCTTTGTTCCTCAATAGGTCAAGGTACTTCTTCCTTCTAGCTTCTCTCAGAATTTTTTTCTTTACCTTTGATTTTCTTTATCTTTGTAGCTTGAAAATGATGTTCCTAGCTATAGATTTTTGTTTTGTTTTGTTTTGTTTCTGGCATTAATCCTGCTTGCTGTTCTATGACGTTCCTAGATCTGTGGTTTGGTGTCTGACTTTAATTTGGGGAAATTTTCAGTCATTGTTGTTTCAAATATTTCTTCTTTTCCTTTTTCTTTCTTCTCCTTCTGATAGCCCCATTACACGTATATTATACCTTTTATACCTGTCCCACAGTTTTTGGATATTCTCTTCTGCTTTTTTCATCTTTGTTCTCTTTGCTTTTCAGTGTTTGAGAATTCTTTTGATGTATCTTCTAGCTCAGAGATTCTTTACTCAACTGTGTCCAGTTTATTAATAAGTCTGTTAAAGTCATTCTTCATTTCTGTTACTGTTTTTATCCCAAGCACTTCTTTCTGCCTCTTTCTTTGGATTTCCATCTCTCTTCTTGCCCATCTGGTCTTGCAAGTTCTTTACTTTATCCTTTAGAACTCTGAGCATATTAATCATAGTTGTTCTAAAGTCCCAGTCTGATAATTCCAACATCTCTGCCACATCTGGTTCTGATTCTTGTTCTGTTTCCTCAAACTGTGATGTTTTTGTTTGTCTTTTGGTATGTCTTATAATTTTTTCTTGATAGTTGGACATGATGTACCAGGTTGAAAAAAAACAAAAGAAACTACCGTAAATAGGCCATTAGTAATATATTGCTGAAGTGTGGGAGGAAGGAAAGCATTCTGTGGTTCTATGTTTAGGTCTCAGTTGTTTAGTGAGCCTATGCGTGTGGACTATGAACATTACAAATGTTCTCCGTTTTCTCTCCTTTTAGGTGGGATAAGATGGCTAGAGTGGTCTGGAGTTGACTATTTCCATTTTCCCATATGGTATGCTACGCTGGCTAGACATAGCTATTTCCTTTCCCCCACGGCAGTTATGATCTGATAATACCCTACGAGCTTAGTCTCTGGTTAACTAGTTTTCCCTGAGTGTAGACCTTGTTAACAACAGAGTGTTCTGACATATTTCAGAATGATTCCTTTTCCCCTTCTCCTGCTGGAGCAATGACGTTTTTCTCCAATGTTTACTACAGGAATGTGGCCAAGTTCCTGGAGGTAAATCTCACAATATTGTGGACTCCCTCCCTTAACCGAAATCCCCGTGGAGTTTTTAATTCTCAGACTTGTCCACACTAAGCGTCCAGCAATTCTTCAATTACAGTTAAGATTTCCCTACCTGGCACGGGTTCCTGTGGTCATTTCCACTCATGAGTCTGCTCTGGTAAGCTATGATTGCTATATTCACCTTTATGTCTCTCCATCTTGGAGGCAAGGTTTTCCCTGTGTCCTTCCCTCTCTTAAAGATTCAAGAAAAGTTGTCAATTTTTCAGTCTGTTCAGCTTTTTATTTGTTATTAGGATGGTGACTTCCATGATCTTTACATGTGGAAGTGGAAACCACACTTCCCCTACTATCTTTTAACTACTGCTTCCATAATATATCTTTCTTCCTCTTTTTTCTTTTAGATTATCTACTTTTTTGTATTTAAGGTGACTTCTTGTAGAAAGTAAATAGATTGTTCCAGCTTTGGCTATTGGAAGATTTTTCAACTTGCCCTTTGATATATCCTTACTTTTTGGGTTTTTTGTTTGTTTGTTTTTGGCACCATAAGATGCTCCAGGCTCATCTTGGATGTTTCCTACCCAAGTTCTCCGATTAGCCATTTCTTCAAAGAATTTCAGTTCCTTTAACTGAAGAATGGTACTGGAAACCAAGGTCTGGATGCTAGGTATGCACACTGCTACTGGAGTGTTTTAATCCTGGGCCATCTTAGCTGACATAGTAAGGAAATATATGCATGCACATATATCTATATCTATAAATATTTATATATGGATCCACCTGTATCTTTAGTAAGTGAAACATTAGTTCATACTGATGTCTATAACTCTAATCTACTACCAGATGAGTCATTCTAGCATCAAGTTCTTGCTCTTCTATAACTTTCCATTCTAACAATAAGAAAACTCAATTCTGTCACCTGTCATCCATTTATTTAATTGTTCCATTTCAGTATACATGTATATTGGTTTTAGATTTGCTTATACCTCTGAAAGAAGAAAAAAATAACTAGAATATTATGATTATGAATAGTTCTTTTTGCCTTTACTCTTACAGACTCCACTCATTTCTAAAGTTACTCAGGTCAGCACCTAAAAAGTAGAACCCACTACCTTCAGTGACATTGTTTCATAATTTTGAAAGTTATTTTAAAAGATCATTAAAATACAGACATTTCATTGTATTTCTATTTTGCTAATAATGTGTTTCTTTTATTATGAATGTGTGTTAGATTTGGCCAAATGCTTTTCCTATGTCAACTGATAAGATATTACTTCTTTTTCATTAGTTAGTTGATGTAATAAATTTCAATGACTGACTTTCAAATGTTGAACCAGTCTTGCATACTTGGTTGTGGTGTATAATTATTTTTATACATTGTCAAATTTTATTTGAAGGTTATTTTTACTAGGTATGGAATTCTGAGTTGACATTTACTTTTACCAACTTAAAGACATCATTATATCTCCTCTTGCTTGTAGACTTTCTTACATTAAGTCTGCTATACTTATTATCCTTTTTTTTTCTATAATTAATTTGTCTCTCCCACCTTTCAGACTGTCTTCAGGATTTCCGTCTTTGTTTTTCAGCAATATAAATGAGACAGGCTTAAGTATGGCCTTTTTACCAGTATCCCTCTTGGTATTCTCTAAATTTTCTTCAAACTGTGGTTAGTGTGTGTTGTTACTTTTGGAAAATTCCGTTCCATTATTTCCTCAATTTTCTTATTTTTCTCTTACCCTTTCATAATTACACATGCATATGGTAGACTGTATAATACCTCATAATTTCTAGAGATTCTTTGTAAGATTATATTTCTTTATTTGAAAGACAGAGAGCAAGGGGAGGGACAGAGGGAGAGGGAAAGAGAATATCCCAAACAGACTCTCGGCTGAGCACAGAGCCTGATGTGGGCCTAGATCTCACAATCCTGACATCACGACCCTGAGACCACAATGTGAGCAGAAACCATGAGTCGGATGCTTAACCAACTGAGCCACCTAGGCACCCCTTACAGATTCTGTTCTTTTTTTGCTTGTATTTTAAATGGTGATTTCTTTTGACCTGTCTTCATGGTCTCTGATTCTTTTCTCAAATGTGTCAAATCTACCAATGGGCCCATTGCAGAAGTTACTTATCTTGTTGCGAATTTTGTTTTCTAACATTTATATCTGATGTTTCCTTAGGTTTCATCTCCCTGCTGAAATTACCTATTTTTTCTCACATGTTATCTACCTTTTCCTTGAGAATCTATAACTTAATAATGATTAACTTATTATTTTAAATTCCCTGGCTGGCAGTACCAGTATCTTGTCATATCTGAGCCTTGTTCTAACGTTTACTTTGTCTCTTCTGGTGTGGGTTTTTGTTTTGCTTTTGTTGTTTTTGTTGTTGGTTTTTTGTTTTGTTTTGTTTTGTTTTGTTTTGTTTTGTTGGTGGGTTTGTTTTGTTTTGTCTTTTTATATACTTCATAATTTTTTGTTCAAAGCTGGACATGTTGTATAGGATGATAAATACTGAAGTAAATAATTCTATGCTTGCAGTAGAGCCTATCTTTCCTTCTGTGAGGAGTGGTTTCGTTTATCTAGTCAGGATTTGGACTGCATTTGAAATTTGCGTTGTTATGGGTATTTTTGGTGTTTCAAAGTCTTCCAATTTCTCCAGTGATACTTTGTTTTTGTGTCCCTGCCTGAATTGAGTTCTTTCCTTTGCACTGCTCCCTAGAGAGAGTCTGCATTTTCCATTTCTTCCAGCAATATTACACTGTTATATTTAAACTAATGCTTGTTAGCTGATTATGGCAGATGTGGGAGGGAGCATAATTTTTCATCTTAGGCAGATATTGTGAATCTGTTCTTGGGGATGCAGTCTTTACAAATGTTCCTGCCCCTGTTCCAGATATAATGATGAACATAGTATTCATTCTACCAGCAAGGTTTAAGACCTAATTCTCCTATCTCTGCCCTACCACACCCAGTTACAATGGGTTTCTTACAGTGCCCCCTCCATGTGGTACCCTCCTCACTCTAAGGTAAGGCATTTTTTATTCTTACTTATAATACAGGAGATGGACCTGTGAGGATTTTCACTGGTTGCCTGCATTCCCCAACTTTAGTCACCATAGGGTTTCACAAGTGCTCCCAGGCTACAGATTAAAGCTTTTGTTCCTGAAAGATAACAGGGAAATGAATCTGGGTGTTTTTTCAGTGTTGCCTTCATTCCCATCACCTTATTTCCATTGGGCCCCACCAGTGCTCTCAGGGTACGCATTTGATCCTCTTTCCATGCAGATTGGGGCTTTTATTCCTTAGGGAATACAGAGGAAATAGCGTGCAAAGACTTCCATGTTTAGCCTACATTCCTCTTCCTCAACTGCTATAAACTTCCACCAGTGCCCTCTGGTTACAAGCTTTGATGCCATTCCCTTTCCAAATGAATGTTTTTACTCCTTAGGGGTGAGAGGTGGGATGGGTCTTGACAGAGTTTTGGCAGTAACTGCTCTTCTTTTTTACTACCGGCATCATGAGGGAGCTTTTTCAGGATTCTCTCAAATCTTTTCTATAGGTACCTGGCAGTGTTCTCAGAGGAAAATGCTGCTAGAGTGTGTGGATCCCCCTATAGCTGTGACCCTCAGTACTTCCACGCTCTCACAATAGGATCCACTCTACTTTTAGCTATTCTTTCAAAATTTCCATTTAAATTGATTTATAAGCCTATATGCTGTTAAATGATTCCAGGTAAACAAACACTCAGGTCTTCCTGTTCCTTTAACTGCCTGTTTCTCTTTCTATTTTATGATAGTTGCTTGCCCTACAACTTCAGTTCTATGAAGATTTCAGTAAAAGCCACTAATTTACTGTTTGTCTACCTTTTTCTTTGTTGTAAAGGTGGGAATGGTGTTATTCACAGCTTTTTACGGCTGTGAGCTGAAACCAGAAGCCCTTGAGAATATGCTTTGACTTTTACTAATTGAAATTAGTCAAAATTGAAATTGAAATTCCTATTGCTCAGAACCAAAAAAAAAAAAAATACTTAAGGTTTATGTATATATGACTATATGATGAATGTTGATTTTTAAAAGAATAGGTTTGAATATTATATCATTCTCTCCAGGCCAGTTTTCTTGGACCTGCTCTTTCAAATTCATTGCAGTTGTCTGAGTTCTTGGCTTTGATGAACTTTGACAGATGGACAATGCAATGGGGCAAAGCAAATAAAAACCTAAAATAGTCCTCATGTTATGAGAATTCATGGACACTTGAAAAAATAGTTCCAATAGGGGTATTCATCACCCCTGTATCTCTGCCCCCATGTCCCAAAAAGGCCTTGCAACAGAAGATCCACTTCAAAAGAGCTAATAGAAAGATATGCAAATGTAGGGCAAATTCTAAAATCAGGAACCAGTTTAGGAATGGATCAATTTAAATGCTGATCAGTTACAAAGCTAGAATAATGAGATTTTAGGTGTCTTTAATTTGACAATAGAAAAGCAGCAGCAACAGTAGCTACAACAACAAAAAAATGTTATTTAGCCTTCTTCCTAAACTTACTGGTTTATCCCAAATCAAATGTAAACTCTTTCATGAAGACTTTCCTAATCTTAGCCAAAAAGAAATTATTGCTTTCATATCTAAAAAATGTGGTATCACTCAGGTCATGATTTCAGGGCTGTGGAGATCCAGCCCAGGGTGGGTGCCTGCTTAGGATTCTCTTTCTCCCTCTCTCTCTCTCTCCTCCCCCTTCCCAGCTCACATGTGCACAATCTCTCTCAAATAAATAAATAAAATAAAATAAATATAAAACAAAAACTAAAAAGAAAGAAAGAAAGAAAGAAAGAAAGAAAGAAAGAAAGAAAGAAAGAAAGAAAGAAAGAAAGAAAGAAAGAAAGAAAGAAAGAAAGAAAGAAAGAAAGAAAGAAAGGGAAAACAACAACAACATGTTATCTTCTTTACTGAGCCTAAAGTAACCTGAATCTAACTACATTGTGAATCAGTGTGGACATAAACAAAGACCAACCAAATGAGAACAAGCAAAATCTACTTATTCAGAGCTATAGCCAGGGAGTCTGCCACCACCACCTGTGTTTGGCAAAGACTCAAAAAGGCAGGTGAATGGGAAAACTTCACAGCAGAACAAAGCAAAGGCTTCAGGTAATGCGCTGATTAGAGGCTACTGGCACGGAGAAGCTGCAGGTGGGCTAACCAGAAGTGGGGCATCCTTTGTGATTGGTTGGAGGTACATATTTGCATTCTCTGATTGGCCCTCAACTGAAGTGGGGACAAAAATTATGGAAGCTTTCAGTTATCAATCAAGTCCTGGCCACTCTGAGCCAATTGTGTTAGGAGTTATTTTTTTACTTCCTAGATTGTTATTGCAGTTACAGGTCTGACTTCCCACAAGTTCAACTTATAAATAGGTAGTAGTCTGGTTTCTGAGGCTGGTTACTGTAGAAAATGGGTTAGTTTCCTGGGCTGGCTGCTGCAGGTTATGGGTAAGAATTTTATTTTTACATATGGTGTGATGATTGTTTATATACTCAGTCTTTCAGTGGCAAAGAAATAAGGGCCCCCAAAGCCTAGACCTAATCTGTTCAAAACTACCTATCCCTGGACTTCCTCCCAAGCAAGATCCAGGTCTCAAAATTAAACTTGAAGCAGAGTCATCCTCAATGAGCCCCTTCATCTTTGCTGAGAGAATGGTATGCAGGGAAAGAAAGTTTCAAGAGGCACTGGAAGAGTGAGAGGATTGGCATACCCATGCTAATCACAGTGTTATGCTAAGAAAGCCCTTCAAAACTTGGGTTACAGAATATATTACTTAAATTAGGTAATTTCCTAACTCTTTTAATCCTGGATTTTTAAATTTGTAAATGAATTTGGAGAAGATCAGTGGTTTTGCATTTAGACTCTATAAGACTGTTGGGAACCCATTAGCTATTTTCAGCATTTCACAGGTTAACAGAAATAAATACTGCAATGAGACTGCACAAGCTAATGAAAATATTATATACCATCATTGTACTTAATGTATTAATATTATTTATACATAATGAAATCATTCTTTGAATATTAGTAAGTTAGGTAGATACTTCTTCATAATAAATATGGACTATGTGAACTACTTCAAATAAATGGTCTCTAGTGTATAAATGGCACACTTGTCACTTTGTAGTAGAGCAGCAAAAAACTTCCTGACACATGAACTTTAGGGTTTCTTCCGATGTCAACAATTTTATGCTTATGGCAGATTCATGGTTCTGAAATTAAAAAAAAAAAAATGGACATAAAAAGAACCATCTTTAGTGAGATTTATTTAACACAATTAGAAGATGAAGCTTTAAGTCTAAAGAAGTGTGATCAAGCCAAATGCATAAATTCCTGTTTGAATTTGTAAAATTTGAATTTGCAATGAATATAAATTCAAAATATATTTCTTAAAGGAAAAGAAACTAGGAGTGGCGAAATAGCTGAGGTATTTTTTTTCAAATAACTTACATTTAGGGAACTAAGGAAAATTTTAGGTTTGTTTTTTGAGTAATAAAATGGTTGCTTTGGAGAGGTTATAAATCGTCAACTTCCTGACATTTAAACATGCCTCTTAGATTGGATTTTTATTATTAACTTGCTCATTAAACTTTTTGCTATTAGAACATTAAAATGTATCTTTCCAAATGATTGTGATTTCCCATCATTGTGGAATCTAGAGTAATGATGCTCAAAATGCATTTATTTGTTAGCATTGTACATATATTTCCCATGTACTATGATATATTAATTGGGGTAAAATGTTAAGGAATAACGTGTGTACCTCCTTCCATTCCATTCAGTATTTGGAAATAGCATCCCCCTTTCAGGAGGACCATTTCTATGTGGCCGTGGTCAAAGAAGATTTGCTTTGCTCCCCTGGAGCACAGAAGAGAAAGAAGTTTAGAGAAATCCTTAATAGGAAGATTTTCAAGGTGTACTCCATTGTTTCCTATGATAGCCCAAATTAAGTGACAAAAATGCACTGAACACTAGCTTTTGCAAATTGGGAAATGAAGGATACAACTTGTAAATTCCCACTCCCCACCATTATAATAAAAAAGTTACAAGCACCTTTTAAAATTACAATAAGGAAGAATTCAAGGCCTGAGAGAATTGATTTTGCAAAGATGAGCTCCTTTTTCCTCTGTAAGATCCAATAAAATGCCTCTACAGAACAAACTGACACATTTCCAGACAACAACTGCAACATCAGATCGTGCACTTTTATTTCATCTCCACACCGATGTTACCAATATATTAACAAAAATTAAAAACCTCAAGAAACAAAATTCTCAAATACGATGGATAAAGGCACTGCACAAAGAGTGATTACTTTGATTCCGTTAGCTCTGAAGATGTTTTTAATGAAACCCATAATTTGGTGCATGATGTAAAGTTCTAGGTACTTTGTACATATGTTTTCAAAATATGGTAATTCAAGGTGATCTTGCCATTGATTTGTTATAGGAAACAAGGAGTTATTAAGTGGTATAACTTGTTGGTGTGTATTTTACTCTGTTCATATAAACCACTGAAGCAAGATCAATTTGTTTCTCGGTTGAATTAGTTTTCTTGTGGGCACCTCAAGCATACATTCAAGAACAGCTTCCAAGAAACAAATTTATTTTCCTGAAATGATGGTCTTTATTGGCAACATCTAGTTCTTTTAATTTTACAGTTGGTTTCCCAGTTATGATCTCTGTTTTCATGAAGCATGAGAAAAATCCTAGAACAGTTAAATGTGCTTACCATATAGTTTATGAATTAGTTGCTTCTTCAAATTGGCAAAAGTCATAGAACAAAACTGCACTCTCAGTAACTCAGTCCTTCTTTTCCTGACTCTCCCTGAACAGTAAAATATCCTGCATTCATTTGAGCTAGGTCATGGCAGGTATTAAATTGTCATCAGTATATACATACATATACACATACATATGCATATACATATATAGAAAGCGCCGGCAGGAGAGGTTGGGAGAGGGAGAGAAACAGAAAGAAGTAAATGTAGAGTTGAAGAACCCCAGTCCCGGTCCTACTTTGGCAGGCATTCATTTATTGCATATCTTACAGATATCATATAAATCCCCTGAGTTTTGGGTGTCTAATCTGTAACAATAACAAATCATCAAGCAAATAACCTATTTTGGACTTATCAACATCCAAAGGTGTTGTGAGGTTTGGGGAACTCAGAGAGATGGAAATATACTTTTAAAAGGTAGAGTATGCATTGAGCAAATTTTAAGCGAGTATTATTTTTCTGATATTATACCATCAGACAGCTCTGATGAAACTAAGACACCTGTGAGTTGTATTTGGTCTTTCAAATAAAGAAAAAAAATATATCTTTTTGATGCCTTTTGGCTGCATTTGAAGAAAGGAACGCAGGTGCATTTTAAATGATTCTTCCAGCTCTGTCCAGAGGGCTTGCTCAGCCCAGGAGGGACTGCCATTAGTTGAGTAAGTGAGAAGTGACATGTTCTCTCTCTCAAAGGGTTTCTTCGTGTCCACTTTGGTAGCTCTCATTACATTGCCTGAATCCATTAAGACAGAAACAAGGTTACCCCATAAAATGTTTTTGTGACTAAAGAGGACATGTAGCTCTTTAATCAGTGACAGAACATCTCTTCTGACAAGACGGAGTGATACAGTGCACTCTGGTCCCACCTTTGCTGCTAAGAGGGAATATCCCTTACAAGGACAGAAAATATTCTTGTTAAATTGCCATTGGTTGATCTATCAATGTGGCAGTGAAAATAATTATTTTGAATACGTTTAATGTAATACTAAATGAAACCTCATATTGTATCATGCAGATATCTGATCCATGGTAATTCAGCCAATGCCTTGAGGTTATGAGATAACCACCAACTGGTTTTAGGTTTTCCAGGAGTCAGGGTGACATTAAAATATTAGCAAGATGGGTAGGATCCTGTCTATTCCCAAAGTAAAAGGTAAAACTGCTGGGAGAGAAGAGTGTGATGCCTGCCACCTCCTTTCTTGGCAACGGTTCACATATGGGATCCAAAGTCATTTTATAACTTAAGGCCCTAGAGGAAAAGTGACCAGAAATGTGTGGCTGACCTCAGTATATTTTTAAAGATTATATGTGTGGGTGAATATGCGTCAATTTGATATATGACATGGGTAGAGAGTTATAGAAGGGACTAATCAGTAGGAAAATATCCCATTCGCTGATGGTATTAGATTTTGCACATACAGACTAAGTTGAGAGAGAATAAAACCCAGGTGAATGTAAAAATGAAGTGGAGTTTAAAGTTTCTCTATTCCAACTGGCTTGTTGGTAGGTAAGAAACATGATGTCCAAACAACAGAAATGATTACCCCAGATCTGCAACAGCAGTTACCCGTTGTGTGAAACATTCAGATCTCTGCTTCTTGTATAAGAGTTCTATGAATTTTACAAACCATACCATAACCATTAACAATTTATTTTGAAAATATACCATCAGTGTGGCTATGGCCAATTGTAAGAAATGGCTGACCATTAATTAACAAAGGCTTCTGCACTGGTGAACCCCCATCTGCATAACTATAGAACATCAACAGGTCTCTCTTGTCCTCTTAAATATTTCTCAAGGCCTCATAGGAATCCTAACTATGTTCCAGAATTGTTCCCCTCTCTCACTCTGGGATGGCAGGTCCCCGAGGTGAGCCACGGTTACTAGGCACTGGTGGTTTCCTACTGGTGTTCTGCTGCCCTGTTGCTATTGTTGCTGCTACTCCCAGCCTAGGACTCTCCCAGTGCATCTCAAAGCTGAGAAACCCTCCAGGAGCTTTACTGCCTTCTTTCACCATTTGTGTGCATAGCATGTCACCATCTCCAAGTCCAATGGCTGGACAAAGGGAAGATACTATCATATCCCTTCCAATTCCACTATTCCACTCATCTCTTTCAGCCAACAGACAAATTCTACATGGAAATATGTCATGCAAAGTAGAATTCCAAATAGGTCAACCACTCCTGCAGAGAGAAAGGTTCTGAATCTCAGCCATGGTTCAGATGGAGCTCTCTGTGACTCAGTGACAACTCCTTCCTGCCATCACAAGTCACACGGTGTCTTCAGCTACTTTTCCCCCTCTCTAGGACCCTCACTATACACCCTGACTCAGTTACCTGACAAAACTTATTTCTACTGAACATTTCTTCTCTCTTTCTCATCAGACCGTGAACAAAGAGGACATTTAAAAGCCTTAAACAATGGCATTAGGAAAACTGATAGCCACATGAAAAAGATGAAACTAGATCTTTATCCTATACCATAAGCAAAAATCAACTCAAAATGGATTAAAGATTTAAACATAAGAGCTGAAATTATAAAACTCCTGGAGGAAACATAATTGAAAAGCTTCATGACATTGGTCTTGGTGATGATGTCATGAATATGACACCAAAAGCAAAGGCAACAAAACCAAAAATAAACAAGTGGGACTACATTAAACCACAAAGCTTCTACACAGCAAAGAAAACAATCAACAAAGTGAAAAGGCAACCTGTGGAATGGGGGAAAACAATAGCAAAAAAAAAAAAAAAAGTAAGAAAAAATAAAAAGGAAAAACAAACAAGCAAATAGTAACCAAATTTAAAAATGGGCTAAGGACCTGAATAGATAGTTCTACAAAGAAGACATATAAATGACCAACAGGTTTATGAAAAAAGGTTCAATGTCACCAATCATCAGGAAACTACAAAACAAAATCACAATGAGTTACCACCTCATACTTCTCAGGATGACTATCTCACACACACACACACACACACACACACACACACACACACACACCGCAATAAGTGTTGGTAAGGATGTGGAGTAAGAATGAAAGATGGTACAGCCTCGAGGTACCTGGGTGGCTCAGTGGGTTAAGCATCTACTATCGGCTCAGGTCACGATCCCAGGGTCCTGGGAACAAGCCCCACATTGGGCTCCCTCTCAGAGGGGATCCTGCTTCTCTCTCTCCCTCTGCCGCTCCCCCTGCTTGTGCTCTCTCTCTCTCTCTCTCTGTCAAATAAATAAATAAAATCTTTAAAAAAATGCCGATGGTATACCCTCTATGGAAAACAGTATGAAGAATCCTTAGATTTTTTTAAAAAAGAATTACCATATGATCCAGCAATCTCATGTCTAAGTATATATAAAAAGAAATTGAAATGAGAATCTGGAAGCAATATTTGTACTCCTATGTTCATCACAGCATTAATCACAATGCCAAGATATGACAACGACCTAAAAGTCTATCATCAGATGAATGGATTAAAAAAAAAAAAAGTGGTATATACATACCATGGCATACTACTCAGCCTTAAAAAATACAGGAATTCTGCAATATGTGACAACATGGATGAGTTTTGAGGATTTACGGTAAGTGAAATAAGGCAGACACAGAAAGACAAATACTGCATGATTCCACCAATGTGGGGTACCTAAAATAGTCAAATTCATAGACTCAAAGAGTAAAAATGGAAAGGGCTTGGGGGAAGGGGAAATGAGTGACTAATGAACAGGCATAAATTTTCAGTTACACAAGATACATAAACTCTAGAGATCAGCTGTACATTATATCTATATTTAAAAATAATGTACATTTGAAATATTGTTAGGATGGTAGATCTCATGTTATATTCTTAGACAATAAGGCAAGATTTTTTAAAAATAAAATACACGCATATAAACAAAAGTCTTGGATTTTGAGTTTTTTTGTATGCTATCTACAGATAAATGTTAGTTAAACTGTTTTACTCTGATAGAACCGATTTATTTAGGTTTGTGTTCTGAATGCAGACTAAAAGGTAGCATTGTCTGCCCAATGTATTATTACCTGTGAACCAAATGGAGTCTTTTGCCAAGGACCTAACCCTGTGCTATCTGTTTTTAATCAGTCCTGGGCCCTCTGAGTCCTGGTGGATGGACTAGAAAATGCTGGGATTCTCCAACTTACTGATCAACCTTCATTGCCCACTTACAGACCCTGTGTTTTGTTGTTGCTTTTCTCTCAGTAGTGTTCATACTAGTATTTCTGATTAGGCACAGTAATATTTGGCTTTGGAAAAAGGAGCCTTGCTTAGTATAGGAGAGGGACAGGTCCAAGGATAACACGTATTTCTCTATAGGTTCACTCAGGTCACTACTTCGACTCTTTTTCTGATCCCAGGCCACAACATTTCCACCGAAGAGAAATACACTCAAAATTAACTCTATACCATGCCTATTACTATTTAAGTGTCTTCCAATACACACTGCAGTTTTTTTTTTTTTTTATTGTGGGTGGGCTCTTCAAAAATGACACCCATAAAATATAGTGCTGCTTCCTCAAATTGTGGTATCTTTGAATCCAGGAGGTTATAAATAAGCTTGGTGGTTAAACTTCTGTTTCAAACTTTCGCCTCTTTATCTTTGTCACTGCAAAAGGCCTATCGGTCTGTCTTCTCTTGTGCCTATGATAAAATGCTTATGTGGTAGTAATCAGTCTTGTATCCTCCCCTCCTTCCCATCCATTTATTTTTAATTTTCCAGTTTCAGACAAAAGCTACTCCAGGAGTTGTGATATGCCTACCTTTAGTGTATTTCTATGTCCTCTGGGAATCAGAGTGGAAGAAGCACGGTGCTGAGGTGGTTACTTCCAAGGCCTGCCTCATGCCTGCCCCACTTTAATTAGTCAACCCCATAATCCCACACATTTCTGATATATCTACTGAGAGGATGAATTAAACTGCTCCTCACCCCTTTATCTTGACACCTTTTGCCAAACCCAGTGAATGTCCCAATTAATCTACTTTAATCTCTGCCATTCCCACGACTCCTTGATTTTACTCATTTCTTCTACCTGATCAACACAGCTTGCGAACACTCATCTCCTACAACCCCCTGTGGCTTCAAAGTCCCTGTCACGTTCTGTATTTATTTTCAATTTTCCCTTTGTCTTGTTTTAACTTATTTAGTCAGTGTCTAAAATTGCAAGAACAAATAAGAAATAGATGTAATATTTTAACCTTTACCTTAATACTCACTAATTTAGAGTGTTCATATTTTAAAACAGACCATTTAAGACTTATTTCTCTATAAACAGTCAGGTCATTTTTTTCAATCTTGTACTTTTTCAATAAAAGAAAAAAGAGAAAAAAACCTAAAGATAGATAATTTACATTTTCTAAGCTACAGAACAGCCAAGTATTCTTGGAATATTTTAAAAACTGTAGCCAATTCCAATTTTTAAAATGAAAATGTCCTTCAATAATAAAGCACTTTCTAAGTACCTCCTTGCTTTATAGCACATCATAACAATTGTCTAAACATGAAAGTAGGCAAGATTTTATAACTCAAAAAACAGAAGCAGTAACAGGTATCAAATATCTATTGATATTACGAAAACACAAGCTAGGCCATCTCCTTTTTTATGAAACCTTGCATGTTCTATAAAGAAGAGAGTAGAGGAACAACAAATATATTTTATTTAATTTCCTGAATATATAAATAAGACTATGAATAAGACTATTAAGTCTACATAATACAAGTAGCTTCATCCTCCAAATTTTCCTTCATCCTCTAAATTTTCCATAACTGTTAAATATATTTAAAATATGTGCCCAATTGAGATAAGAGAAGACTTTACTTATAGGAATTATCCATGAGTTTCCAAGAAAGAGAATATGACATATTGACTTGGAGATTTTCAAACCAATGGGATAAGTGTTTTCTTCACGATAATCTTTACAGAACACCATTTACCAATTAGTTTACATTGTTTTTTCCCCCCTCTCCAGTTGCTTCGAATTACAAAAATAATTTTCTCAACAAAGTGAGTGGCTTCTCAAAAGTCATAACTATATTTTCTCCTTCCCTTAGCTCCCCAAATGCTGGGACACTTTTTTTTTTTTTTAATCCCAGTTGAAACCTTAAAAAGTCAAAGTTTCCTATGATAAAGAGCAACTGGAAACCTTATTGTTGATGGTAGGAGTGGATAATGCACAATCATTTTGGTATACTGTTTGACAGTTTCTTTTTTTTTTTTTTTAAGATTTTATTTATTTATTTGACAGAGATAGAGACAGCCAGCGAGAGAGGGAACACAAGCAGGGGGAGTGGGAGAGGAAGAGGCAGGCTCATAGCAGAGGAGCCTGATGTGGGGCTCGATCCCACAACGCTGGGATCACGCCCTGAGCCGAAGGCAGACGCTTAACCGCTGTGCCACCCAGGCGCCCCTGACAGTTTCTTATAATAATATACAGTTGATCCTTGAACAACATGGGGGTTGGGATAGTAACACCCCTTGCAGACAAAAATCTGTGTATAACTTTTGACTCCTCCAAAACTTAACTGCTAACAGCCTACTGTTGGCCGTAAGCTTTACCAATAACATAGTCAATTAACACACATTTTGTAAGTAATACATATTATATAATGTGTTATTATAATAAAACAAGCTAGAGAAAAGAACATTTTAAGGAAACCATAAGGGAAAATACATTTGCGGTACTGCAGTATATTTATCGAAAAAAAAAAAAATCTGTGTATAAGTGGACCTGCAGTTCAAACCCATGTTGTTCAAGGGTCAACTGTACTTATATCTACTGTATGACTCTCAATTCTACTCTTAGTTATATATACTAAAGATAAATAAAAAAACTGTGTCCACACAAATAATTATAACAACACGTTTGCAGCAGCTTTATTCATAATATCACCAAACTGCAAACAACCCATATGTCCATCAGGAGAAAGTTTACAAATAAACATATAAAGTAATATTTAATGGAATACGACTTGGGTATAAAAAGAATGAACCACTGATACACACAATTACTTAGATGAATTGCAAAAACACAAGAATTAAAATATGCCAAACATAAAAAGTACAAACTATATGTTTTCACTTGTATGCAGTTACAGAATAGGCAAACCTAACTGATGTGGATAGATATCAGAGTAGTACTTGCTTAAGAGTGGAGTTGTGAGTATTGACCAAAAAGGGGCAAGAAGGAATTTTGTGGAGTGATATAAATGTGCTTTATCTTCATAGGGGAGTTGGTTACCCAGACCTATTTATTTGTCAAATGTCATCTAATTGTATGCTGAAATCCTCTCCATTTCACTGAATGAAAATTATATATAAATTTAAAAAAATGTGGTCTGCTTATCATATAAAGGATATGGAATCTGCAGGGAAAGAATTCTGAAAAGAACAACAAAAAAGTAGTTATCAGGGGAACTTAGCTATTTTTATTTATGTAATTAAACAGAGAATATTACATAATTTAAACAAGCTAAAACTAACTAATAAAGGCAAAATCCAGGTATTTGAATTCTCCTTCAAATTAATAAAAATACTAGTGTACCATAGTTTTTAGGAGAATTTTTTCTATGATGACTTGTTCACATGGCTATTGGTACAGGGCCTCACTCAGTGCCTCATCACATGGAGCTTTCCATGGTACTGGGTGTCCTCCTGATAAGACAGTTGGGTTCCCCCTGGGGGCAAGTGATCTGAGAGCAAGGAGGAAGCTACATGCCTTCTATGGCTTGGCTCAGAAATAGCACACAGTTATTTCTGTCTCATCCTAATCATTAGAAGCTAGTCACTAAGTACAGCCCACACTCAAGGAGAGAGAGAGTTCATTCCATCTTTTGAAGAAAAGAACCGTCAAAGAATTTTTGGTTACATTTTAAAACCAGTAGGCACAGTGAGTGACCTCACCCTTCCATATGTTTCTGACCCTCATAGAGAGAAAAGGGGGCTTACCCTGCAGAATTTCAATAGCACAGCATTGGTCTCAACAATACCCACCATTTGCATGGACATGGATGGAACTGGAGGGAATTATGTTAAGTGAAGTAAGTCAAGCGGAGAAAGACAATTATCATATGGTTTCACTCATATGTGGAACATAAGCAATAGCACGGAAGACCATAGGGGAAGGGAGGGAAATCTGAAGGGGGAGAAATCAGAGAGGGAGATGAACCATGAGATTATGGACCCCGGGAAACTAACTGAGGGTTTCAGAGGGCAGAGGGTTGGGGGGAGGGGTAACAGGGTGATAGGTATTAAAGAGGGCATGAGTTGTGATGTGCACTGGGTGTTATACATAACTAATGAATCATTGAACACTATAGCAAAAACTAATGATGTACTAAACAGTGGCTAACTGAACGTAATAAAAAAACACAGCAAAACAAAAAGCAAAAAACAATGAAGCATTGGCATTTGGGGGAATTAAGCCCAGTCCATACAGGCAGAGAAATCATTCCTAGAACTGATACCAGGATAAGGCAACGTGAGGTAAGGAGGGGTTATGAGACACATGCCTCAGGAAGAGATTAAGGGGGAACACAATTAATGCAGAATTGTTGTTTTGCATTAATATTGCTTTTTAAAAAATATTGCATTATAATATTTTCTTGATGATTGAAATATTTAACTCCCCTTAAAGTTTTCACCTGAAGTAAATGCCTCACTCACCTTGTTTTCTTAACCCTGTTCCTGGCCCCATTCTCTCATACTTTCCCCCGTTCCTACTTTATATATTAGTGGCATAAGACCAGTTACTTCTACCAAGCTATAATTAGTGGTCCACAACATGCTGATAACAGACTACAGGTATCACAGAGCAATGAGAAAATGCCAGGCTTGATACTAAGTGGCTTGGGTACCAGTACCGGTTAAGTCCTGCTCTAATCAACCACAGGACCTTGGGAAAGTCATTTCACCCCTCAGTGTGTCAGTTTCTTTGTGGCAAACTTGAAGGACTGAAATAGGTATTGCAAGGACCAAAATTTTGAAAGCAGAAAGTCTTAGTGTCTTGGATGATGTTTTTCCTTTCCTTGAATCCATCATCTGAAGCTAGAGACCTGAAATCCATTACTCTTCAGGGTAAAGCTAATGCCTTTTCTATGTGATTGTTGTTTTTAATTTTAATTTGGAATCATTCTTTTTGTAGTCATTTGGCAGGTTTGCCCAATCTTGCTCTGGGGTAGTAATCAGGGCATGATGCAGTATTGGTATCATTTTCTATTTTCATTAAGGTGCCCTGAGGACTTCCAGCATTTGATGCCAACAAATTTAAATTATTAATTTTATTACAACAAGAATTCTATAATGACTGAGTTGCTGAAATGCTTTTCAAATTGGTTTTTAACTAGAAAAATAAAGAGATAGAATTTGGACACTTGGGAAATAATGAAAAAGTGAGACAGCACTTCTATTGATTTAAAGTCAAGTAAGGGGATTTTTTTTTTCAAGTTCGATATTCACAAATCATTGGCCTTAGATGAGATACTAATGAGAGTGCTCAACAACCTCGTAGGTATGTAATAACAAAGAAACCAAATAATAATAAATGAAAATGGTGGCACTGACATGCAAGAAAGAAAAAAAAATGATCTCACTAATTAATATTCTTTTAATTGATTCCACTGTTTAATTAAAAAAACGATATTTTCAACATGCCTAAATACTGTAAACAAGAGATATATAATCAGAGACAAGGGATGGACTCACAGCTCCATTTCTGAATGATCTTAGGTAAATTGCAAAAAAAAAAATTTGAAACTGTCTTCACCTGAAAAATGGGGACATTAAAACTCTCACATGGGGATTTTTGTGTGGCTCAAATAAGGTATTGTGCATGAAAGCAATTTATAAACTGTAAAATACTCTGCACATATAGAAAATTCATAAGTTTGTAGATATTTCTCATTTCCAATTAATATTATCGGGAGTCCTATGAAGGTGGCAGGGATGAAAGAAGAGTGGAATTCTAATGTGACTCTATTCATCAGATGACTCAAAGCTGACCCTGAAAAATACAAGTACATAGATTTCGCTTTCATTCAGAGTGATGTGATGAGCTCTCTAATAAATGATAGTATTACAGAACTTTTGAAAAATTCTTGTCATTATTTGTGTTTATTAGGTGCTTAAACAGAAGAACCTCAGCTGCCACCACCACAACAAATCAGTCAGAAAAATTCATCAGGATCACCCGTGCCTGACTTGCCACAATCAGCCATCCTTGTTTCCCCTACCCAGTTCCATCAAACCCCACCACCCCAACCATGGAGCACTCTGAGGGTGGACAGAGTCTCAGCTGAAGGGCAGATCTAGACTGGGACTAGAACCAAACCCTTGGTGTTAAGTCCAAGAATCTAGGTTGGCTCCGTAGGTGAAGAAGTAAACCCCATCCAGGACGAATCCAGAAACTCATGTGAAAAGAGTGTGGCTGGTATAGGAGGTGGTAGAGGCATAATCTGAAAGTTAAGCTGGGGTACAAGTTTGATGGAAACATTTGCAGGTGACTGAAGAGGTAAAGATCGTCAAGACTCCAAGACTAGAAAACAGGATGGAGAGAAAGCAGCTTAGAGCTGGCAAGGTAGGAAATGCAAATCCAGAAATGCTACTCCGTCACATTCTCTTTCATCACAAGGATATCTTGAATAAAAAAAAAAAAAAAAGAAGTGAGAGTCAGAACCATACCTTGGAAACAGGGAACAACCACTGAATGTTGAAGTACTGTGCTGATGGTGCATTTGGATTTTTTGCTTGTTTTTTGGTGCTGTTCATTCAGTTTCCAGCTGGAGCAAAAGGACATAAAGACATCCTACACATTGTTCCTATTGGACAAGGCCAGGAGCTGCTAACAGGAAAATTCATTTCTCTAATAAGACACTGCACGTACAGTATTACTAAGAGGAGAAGTAATGTTGGAGTATCAGGGCTGCTGAACAGGTCATCCTCTAAAACAGTAGGTCTGCACATCTGAGAACTAAATTCTGAAGGGCCATTTTCATATCTGCCTTCCCTCTTCTCCTGGAATCTATCTGGGCAGCAGTGAGTGTCAGGGAACCATGTGAAATAATATAACAGCCACATTTTATTGAAGACTAATCAGGTGGCAGGCTTTGTGCTAACTGCTTTCCACTTATCAGCTCATTTAAGCCTCACTTCAACCTCATGTAGTAAATAGCATTCTCTCTGTTTTATTGATGAGGAAATTGAGGCCTCCAGCCAGCACACAGTAGATTGAGACTTGAACATGGTTTCACTGCAAAGCCCGCTTCATGGCACCTCATTCTACTATTACATTCCGGAGCCTATGAAGGAAACTGAATGAATATGTGCTCCTGTGCAGTGGGTGAAGTTTTTCTGATGGTGAGGGGCAGGGGGAGGGTGGGTATCTCATGGCAAGGTGCAGGATGGTGGGTGGTTCATATGAGTTGACCTATAAATTAAGGGAGGAATAATGAGATTAGGAGTGAAGGGAACACACACACACAAAAAACCACCCACTTTCTGAAAGGCTAAACCTTAAAATACCTTCCTTGAGGAGGACTAAGGGAAAGCTAACCAGATTTTCAACCTCTGTTCTTATACTGTAGCTCTCTCTGAGAGCACTCTGAGCTTTCAATAAAGACATGTCTTGGGGCGCCTGGGTGGCACAGCGGTTAAGCGTCTGCCTTCGGCTCAGGGCGTGATTCCGGCGTTATGGGATCGAGCCCCACATCAGGCTCTTCTGCTATGAGCCTGCTTCTTTCTCTCCCACTCCCCCTGCTTGTGTTCCCTCTCTCGCTGACTGTCTCTATCTCTGTCAAATAAATAAATAAAATATTAGAAAAAAAAAAAAAAGACATGTCTTACAGTCTGTTAGGCTGCACTGATAGACTCTAAGGACACAGTACAGACAAAGGACCATTGGGGCTGCCTGATCCCATTTCCTGGAAAGAAGGCCATGCTGAGCTCCTGGTGGACCTCAAGAGAGAACCTCAGGAGGTCTTCTACATCTATGGAAAAATCCAAAACTTAGGAACATAGGAGCTAGCCCATAGTAAGAGAAATGAAACCAAACTTCCAGGTTAATTAAGAACCCCCTTTGATAGGGTTCAAAATACTGAAATTACATTCCAACAGCCCAAGAGATTACTCTGAGCAGTTTGCTGCTGGTTTTCTTCTGACTTTTGAATATCTATCTTCTGTTCTTGAAGGAGAAAGGGGCAGTGGCAGCTGACTACTTAATTTATTTCCTTTTATAGCTTTAGCCTTAGATTCATTTTTTCTGATGACCGCTGAAAGATCTTTCCATGCTTCCTACTCATGGGAATGCCCATCTGTCTGCACTCCATCACTTCCCGCTGGATTTGACACAAATTTGTCACTAATAGCAAGTTCTTTCCTTACTTCCCCCAATTCTAGACTGAACATCTGCCTTGTATATTGGCAAGATTAATATATCCCACTTGAGCAAATGCAATATGGTCTCTTGGTGTCACTCTCAGAAACAGAATTTGTCTTGCCAGTTGTGATAATTGTACCATATTATACCACTGAAACATATGTAGTCCATACTGGTCTAGGTAATATGCAATCCTTCGTATGTGAGGCTCATGCCACAAAATGCCATCAGTGAGATACTCTGGGAGCTACACAGGTGTCTTTCTCCTATGTGTAAAAAGAAAACCACTCATATTTGTCTTCCTGTGACATGGATTTTTTTCTATCCTTATTTCCCTTGCATCAGTCTATCTGTGGTTATTTTTATCCTTATTCAGTTTTGCTTTCCATGGTTTCAGTCACCCACAACCAATTGCAGTACAGATGATCCTCCTTTTGACCTTTTCTCAGAAGGTCGATAGTTGCTTAATGCTACATCACAAGGCCTACCTAATTCACCTCACTTCATCTCATCATGTAGGCATTTTATCATTTCACATTATCACAAGGATGAGTACAGTACAATAAAATATTTTGAAAGACCACACTCACATAACCTTTATTACAGTATGTTAATATAATTACCCTATCATATTATTAGGTTAGTGCTATTAATCTCTCACCATGCCTAATTTATAAGTTATACCTTATCATAGCTAAAAACGTATAGGAAAAAAAACAGTATTTATAAGGTTTGGTATTATCCGTGGTTCCAGGGATCAACTGGGGATCTTGGACTGTAACCCCACAGATAACAGGGGGACCATTATAATATTTAAATCCTGTAGACAGAATTGTAACTTGTGTGTATTGTGGCCCCAATGTTTAAGACAGTACCAGAGACACTGTAAGCCCTCAGCAGATATTGGGTGAATACATAAATGCACTTTGTCAGAGACTTCTTGAATTTTAAACAGATTATAGTTACTGACATGCTCTCACACACCTCATTTACAAACACACTTCCTTTCTCAAAGAACTTGGAATATCATTTGATTTATCATTAGCAAAATTATATTACTATGTATAAAAATGTAAATCTAAATCACAAACTTAACAACATTGTCAAAGTCCCTAAAAATGTGAAGTCTCCCCTAAAGTGAGGGTCATAACAAATGAGTATTGTCATTGGGATCCAAAAGGTGGTTTTTAAACACAGGTAAATTGATTTTTTTCCCTACCTTTGAATGCCTCAAAACTTCCATCATATGTAGTAAAGAATTTCTAACCTAGAATTGATGGGTAAACATTATATGTTCAAAGCCTCTGCCCCAGATGATTCTGCTATGACAGTCTTCTCCTCTCCATGGAATTCTTAAGGTTCCCTAACCTCAACATTCTAAAATTATGAAAAGTTAAATTGAATTTTGAAATCCAGGCTATAGAAAAAGAAACAATCTTTGAGATACTAATCTAAAATATGACCATTTCCCAAAGCTCCTGACTTCATCTATTTTAGACAGAGAGCACTCCAGGGAGAAACACAGGTTACATGCTATTGCTCTTCACACATAAACTCCCTCCCCTACCGACATGCCCTGAATCCCAATGCCTGGCCAACCCCATCACTAGTAATCAACCACCATCCCAAGAAGTGAACATAATCAAAAGCTAAATCAAATAAATATGTCTTACTCTCTGTTCTGACGTCGGCCAAGTTCCATTTCTGGTGGGAGGCCAAGGGGAGCTGGTGCCAAAGGCATATGGCTGTGGGCACCATTGTGCCAGAAAGATGTCAACACATTGGAAAGGATTCAGGGAAGAGTAGCGGGGGTGATTAAGGGGCTGAGGAATTTACTTATGAGGGAGATTAAGAAAGCTAAGTGTGTATACATTGGCTAAGCAATATATGGGAGGCAGCAGAGTTGGATATAATTTGAAGTGTCGACAAGTCCGCACAAGGAATTAGTGGCGTGGGAGCCAGAGGAAATACCAAGGCTTGGGAAGGAGTAGTAAATAAGGACAAAACCAGAGTCTAGTTGTTATCGACATTTCTTAAAAGTATGTTGATTTAAAATCAGAGCATTTTACAGTACAGTTGTAAGACTAGTCATAGATCAAAAGGAGAACATGAAAATAAGCTGCACTGGCCTGGGACAAAAGGTCTAAAAAACCAAGTATGCCTTCCCCATCCCCTCCCCTCTTGGGGCATCATCACTGAGAACACATCTACTGCTCACTGTCAACTGCCCATAGTTCCTCAGCTGCATCACAAGGAGGGGCGGCCCAGGCTTCAACCTTTCTCTTGCCCCTCCTTCCATCAATACTGTCCTCCCTGACTCCTTTTCCCAGTGGGGTGTCTACTAGATACTGACCACTCGATACAGAATAGTTATGTGTGTATGTGTGTGTGTGTGTGTGTGTGTATATATATATATATATATATAATTTACATATCATATAATTCACTCATTTATAGTGTATAATTCAATGGCTTTAATATATAGACTTGTGCGTTCATCACCATGATCAATTTTGTAATATTTCTATTCCCCCCCAAAACCTTATACCTCTTTTCTATCAACCCCAAATCCTCAAAAAATATAAGTCTAACTCCACAAATGTACCGACCCTGTCAAAGCCAAATAAAAAATGGAAAATACTCCACTGAAGTTATGGCCATAAAATCATTACTTTGATTGTGATCTAAGAGAAGGCTTATAAATATAGGTAAATTAATTTCTCACCATCTTTGAATGCCTCACAACTTCTATGGCATGGAGTGAAAAGTTTATAACCTCACATCTTTCCTCTTCTAGCCCTAGCCAAACACCAACTTAATTTCTATCTCTGCAGATTTGCCTATTCAGGACATTTCATATAGATGGAATCATATAATACGTGGTCTTTTGTGACTAGCTTCTTTAAATTAGCATAATGTTTTCAAGGTTTATCCACTTACGGCATGAATCAGCACTTTGTTCTTCTTTATGGCTGGATAATACTCTATTGTATGGATATGCCACTTTTGTTTATCCATTCAACAGCTGATGCATAGATCATTAATAGAGATTATCACATAATTTTTGTCTCCTTAAAAATGCCTGGCCATTTCCTTTAATCACATGATTCACCCTGAGGCATTATGAGCTGATTCCATCACCTCTCCCAGAAGAGATATACTGTCCACAATCAAACAAATTGATGACGTTGGAATTTGATATTCCTTGCCAGGTTTTTCTGGAGATACATTTGGCCAGTTAGTTCAATGGTTTGGATGTATTGTATCACCAGTTACTTAGTTTCACAGAAACATATGCACACAGTCTTGCTTAAGGGACTTCATCCTTTAGTCTTTCCCAAAAGGGATAGACCATACACTCCAGCAGAAGTCTTCTTACTCCTGCAGTAACAATGAAGTGAGCTGCCGTGTGTCTTCTCTGGGTGTAGGTTTCCTCCTCAAAAAGTAGTGGAATATGATGTTACGATATGTTCTACCAATACCATACTCCAACCCATAATAGCGGTGTGGCAATGAGAAAGTTCTTTCAAGTCCCTAAGACCTAGTTAATGCACGGAGACAAATAATCTCAGTGGACTGCATGAAGCAAATTAAATAATACACAAAAGTACATGGCACATAGTTGAGGATCAAAAGTATTAGTTGATCTTAACAAGATGTAATCTTACAAGAAGGAGAGGAGCAGGAGCATATGAAAGCAGGAAAAGGCTTAAGGTGCACTATATGAGAATGCCTCCTACATAGAAGAAGGACATAACAATAAGAACTATCATTTCATAGTCTTCTAATGCCTGGCACTATTGCCCAGACCTTTTCATATATTAATCCTTCCAATGCTTCTGTGAACTAAGTATTACTATTACCTTCATTTGGTAACAGAAGGGTTTTGTCAAAGGTCACTCGGCTTATCAGAGGCGGGATTCGCATGCAGGTCGCTGGTTTGGAGACTGAATGCCAATCACTGTACCCTCCTGCTGGGATCCTCATTCCTCTGTAAGTAGGCTGGTCAGGCACATTGTGCACTGACTGGTATAAACAGGTTGTCGAGGTAAGAAGGACCTTGTTCATCAATAATTAGTTTCCTGAAGATCAGCATTTTAGCTTCCATTGTTAATTTCAAACACATTGTTTTAAGTTACTACTCTTGTCTCCCTGTAATAACTTCAACTTTTACAACTCTCTCTTTCATTATGTTAAAGCCCAAGAAAAGATCTTGGTAAAAATTGAGCTGTTCATCTTGTTCAGAGTTGTCTTTTGTATGCCATCTTTCATTGCTATAAACTCGCAAAGAGAAGCAGGTGGTGAGGATAAAAATATGTTAGTATTCATATTTCTAGCCAAAAGTCACCTACATTTCATTTGAGACAAATAGGAAACAAGCAAAAATATCTCCCTTCTATTCCTACCCCATCTATGCCCAACAGCCTAGTCAGACCCTGATTCTCCGATTCTGGGTTATTGCCACATATCCTGCCTTCCCACATTCTCTGTTACTTTAAGCCCTTCCTATACAAGGCTGCCAGAAGATCCCACCTGCCCTGCCTTCAAGAATCTTCAAAGCACCCCTTCTGTTAAATAGATCCAACTTCAAATCCTGTACTTCACTTTGCCCTCCCAACATCCTTCCCTGCCTCAGTCAGACAAATGTCATCACTGTCCTCTGAACATGGTCACCCACATGTTTTGATACCATTAGGTATGCTTCCCCACAACACACACACACACACACACACACACACACACACACACACCCACACCCACACACACGCACTAGAAAGAATGATAAGCACCCAGTAAATATATAAGAGGGATTTTGGTCTCTTCTTTTCCTTAGCTCTATCAATAATAAATCTTCCCTAACTTCCCTAGCCTGGAATACTCTCTTTCTCTGCCTAAATCCTGCCACAGGTGGTGCCACATTGTTTAGAACCTGACAATTTTTTAATTGTAAATCTCCTATATGATTAATTCTTTGCAGGACTGGGCTAAGCTGTGTTTTCAAAATTAGACTTGGTATTTAAAAGGTATTAAATACCTTCTATTTAGCTGACTGATTCAGTGGATGAGACAAAATATCATCTCTTTTCCTGTGGTCTTCATATACCTGAATCAAACTTTTATTACCCTCAGAAAAAGTAATTTCTCCTTCTGTACCCCCATAGTAATGTGAACTATACATCACTGTACCACTGTAGATAACACCCTATCCTCTGGTTATTGTAGTAAAGCCATTTCCCCCAAAGAGACTATGAACTTGTTGAAGGCAGGGTCCTTCACAATCACTTCCTATCCCCAGGGCCTCTGTATCTGGCACTTACTAAGCTGCTAAACAAATCATCTGAATTTAACTTAATTAAAAGAGCAGAACCTGAAAGAAGAGAATTAAGTGTGTTGAAATGGGTGCCGGGGTGAAGAAGCTGGAGCTGCTTGGATGCACAGGGTGCTGCTTCTTTTCGTACATTGCATTAGATTTGCTCTTTATCCAGGACCCACTGTGCCAAATCAGGCTTGTGATTAAGATCAAGTCTACCGGGAAATCAGCAGAGTTGGAGAGCCTTTGAAAAGGGCCTTGCTGTCCAAAGTCTGCAACTCTGGCAAGCAGCTGTTATGGTTCTATTGTTTTATTTTTGCTTCTTTTAAAGGGCAAGGTTTGAAAAACCAGGGAATTTATAAAAAGAATTTCAGTACAAAGAGCAGAACACTCCAGGAATCACTTTCTCTTGAGTTGCCAACTGCATGGAATACCGTGTGTATGGTGGCTGTGTCAGCTTCAAGGGCCACCTAGTCCAAAATCACCTCTTTCAAGATGCAAAAAGACCTATTCTGCCCTCAGGCCGGACTGTGAATATACAGACTCTATTTCCGAGAACAGCTTTCCGATCCATTTAGAGCCTCTCAAGGAATGTGTCTCCCATTCTGTGGGGGAATCTAAAGCATTTCCTCGTTGAATCAGAGAATATTATGGCTGGAATAGACCTTAGAGGTCACCTAGTTTAAATTTCTTTTATTTTCTCTTTTTCTTCTTTCTTTTCATTTTCCTCTGAGAGAGGAAATGAAGGAAAGAAGCACACAGCCAGTTATCACAGAGGGAAGGCTGTGATGTCAATCAAGTTCAGTTCATTCCCTGCCACACCTCAAAGCCTCTGCTGGGATTTACTTCTGCGTAAGTTCGCACCGACACGTTAAAGGGGTCTACCCAGGCAGTTAATTGAAAGAGTTTCACAAAGGCAAGATGCTACCCAATTGCATATCTAAGTGCTCACTTTATCTATTTCAGTGTTACATAAACAGAGAAGTTTCTGGACTTCTTTATTCAATTTGTGTATCTGGAAGATGAAGTGGAAATTTGGAGTTTACACTTAAAATTCTGGTTATGCATCCAGGGCTATAAGAGTGTGTGTGTGTGTGTGTGTGTGTGTGTGCACGTGTATTTGCATATGCTTGTTTGTTTGGGACTGGTGAGGTTCAAGGTAATGGACTGGCAGGGAAGAGAGCCAGAATGGGCATTTGACTAAGAAGACAACATATTTACCAGTGATTGTGGGCACCTTGGCAGAAGAGAAAGAAGAGAAACAGGGGTTCTCACACTGAGCATCGAGGGAGGGGCACAGAAGCATCCTCCAAAAGTAATGTCCCTGGACTGAAGCTTCCTTGGAGTAAGATGCAATTCTACAGTGATGACCAGGATTCACACAACGCAGAAGTCAAACTACTAACTGAACTGCCTGCCTGCATTCTACTTACCTTCTTCGTGATTCTTTGTCCATGAATATATGTACATTCAATGAAACCAGTAATATGACAACGCTCTTGCAACAACTGATGTAAGAAAGGAAAAACCCTTTGGAAAGCACAAAGGGAGAGTTAAATAGAAGGTGTCTGTCATTCTGACTGCAAGGACAACATCTTCACAAGTGTAGAAGTATTTGCCTACATATAGATTTGGCCAGAACTTTTATAGGTTGGTCTGAAAATAGACCACTTACTTATAAACACGAAAAACTCTGCAATGGGAAAAAGGGAATAGATAAGGAGATGTGCATCTCATTTAAAATGTAAACCAGAAAACAGTGTTCAGACACATATTCCAGCCACTGCTTACCTTGCCCAATTTGACTTTGGAGTGACCCTCTTCCTAACTGGACACAGGCATTAGAAAATATGGATAAAGGTTCAAGTCTGTGTCTGGGTAAAAGTTTTTCATATTTCAGTCAAATAACTTTTAATTTTGAACTTCAAGAAGTTTAAATTTCTGCAAGAAATTTGGCAATTTGGTCATAAAATTAAGCAGAGCTTAATAATATTGCCAAAGAAATTAATAAAGGAAGAACACATTTGAGGATTCTAGTCGTGGGCACCTCAGGTGTCCGGTGGTGCTCGAAACTTTCTTGGTTTAAACCAATCACATTGTGTCTTCAGCTCAGCCCATTTTATAACTTTAATTAAACAAAATTAAAATTAATTATTAATGGAAACAGACTAATTAGCTAGGGTGACCTGATATGTTTTTTTGTTGCTATTTGTTGTAAGGTGCCACTAGTATACTCAGCACGAAAGAGTTTAGCTTCAACAGTACTGAATAACAACAAAGTTCTTGCCCCGAGGAGCTTTCCTTCTGTAAACAAGTCAGTGAAAGACAGATCGTAACTCAAGGTGTAGCTGACAGGGTCCGCTACTTCCAAAATAAAAGAGTATCAATGGCAAATTCTCATCAAGGGAAGAGTTGAAACGTGATTCTCTAGAGACTCTAAGTAAGGGATCAATTCAGTCATTGACTCAGGTTTTATGAATATTTAGAGGCACAAAATGAAGTCCTCCCTCAAGGCAGCTCCTTCCGAACTCTGCGGCTAACACAGTTCTCTAAAGACACCTCAGTCTATACTATTAATTAACCCTGTTTTAGTCATTGGGTAGTCACACACTGATTCTTCATGTTTTGTCAGTTTTCCATCTCCCACACCTCAGGAATTTCTTTCATATCTTGGGCAAATCTTTCTTGAAAATTTGTTATGGACCACGCACTCACTATGCTATCAGTGTACAGTGGCAAGTAGAACAGGTGTGAAGGAATAGATTTTTGGAGAGAATTTCATAATGTCCCGTGAGGGAGTGGGATAGCAGTGCTGCATGAGCTATGAGGCTAAGCTTTCTAAGCTGTACAACTTGAAGGTTGCAGGCAGAACTCACTGAGGCAGAGCAAGTGGAAGAAGATAGGGCTGGAAGGAGGAACCATGGGTTAGGTTTTAACTATGCTCCATCTGTGGTACTGAAGAGACATCTAAACATGGGGTCAGGAGAGCAGTTCCACGTGTGGGTTGGAACCTGTGGCTAAGTCTGAAAACATCTCTTTTTGTTGTCATGGTAATAATGATAAGCATTACAATCGATTACGATTTTTGACTGGGACCTCGTGACCTCTGAATGTTTATCTATGAGAATTCCTGAAGTTGACTGAACACATGCTGTCACAGAAGATTTATCTTTGCTTTTGCTAGTTGACCCAAACCAACTTGGTACCCTTAAAACAGAAGTCTAACTTGAGTTATTTTAGATCACACAGGCACAGGAAATTTGGACAACAATTCACAAACTCACAGAAAGATTAATGTGGCATTACGGATTATCAGGGGAGATTTTTGTTAGCATGAAATTGGAACTGAGAACTTTTCCTTGCTGAACATCCCTGCAGAATGGGTCTATTTCTAAGCCTTTGGGGTTCTAGTTTTATGCAGAAGGCATAGATCACCCTTGCTCAATGGGCTCTAGGCAATATCTCCGTTGCCTGCTTTCCTCACAAGATCAAAATGGAAGTTCAAGACACCAAGGTTTGACAAAAGTCCGTTTGTGAGTAAACTTACTTTGGTGGAGCCTAGTTTTTATTTTGGTTTTGGGGTTCTGAATTTGTCTTAATTTTTTTGCCAGCTTAGTATGCATTTAAAAATGCATTTTTAAAAATTATACTTATGTTTTATTTAGAATTTTTAGTTGCTTTATGTGGCATAGTTCTTTAGGGTATCTAATTTGTCAATGGGCAGAGAAAATAAAGTTGTGATATTTTATTATTTCCCAAACATTTGCTATGTGATTTACATTCATTATATTATCTAATCCTTAAAGCATCCACATGCAATAGGTATTTTTATCATAGTTTCCAGAAGAGGGGATTGAAGTTAGAAAAGTAAATTGCCCAAGGCAAGAGAACCATTAGTGTTTTAGGATTTGAACTCACAGCCTCTTGGTTCCCAAGCTCACGTCTAGTCTGTAATAATTGTGGATGCTGACACACTGCAAGAACTGAGTTCATTTTACCACCTGCTCTTTTGTCTCCCCCCCCCCCCAAAGTGTCTTGTCTCCTTCACCTCAAATCTTTTACTTTACGAGACTTTTCTATCTCAATAAACCACACCATCATCCATCCAACTGCCTGGGCTAAAGGTACCTATAAGTCATTCTTGATTTTCTTTTTTCGTTTCCTATTCCTTCATTGCTCTGCTCTAGGCTACCAACACAGATCGCCTAGACTCCTGCAAGAACACTATTTACTTGTACCCATTCTTCTGTTCTTCTGCTATTGAACATTTGCAGTTCATTTGCGCTCAGCAACCAGACTGATCTTTTTAGAAATATACTTACACATCTGGAACACATATAGAAACTGATGCTGAAGAAATGAAGGAGATCCCCTTTCTCTGCATTCTCTACCTTTCTTTTCCTGACCTACTGGTTAAGGAAACTAAGATCCAGAGAACTTGAGGATGTTCTTAGGGTTACACAGTGGTGAAGCCATGACTAAAGCCTAAACTACCCTTTGGCTCCTAGGCAAAGCTGATCATCTATAATTCTATATCAGGCCATCTTTAGGGAATGTGCTAGTTAAAGGAGTAAACCCACTTATCTTTAACAACATAAATGATCATGTGCCCACTCATCCTTAAAATTGGAATGTTTCTAAGTAGGGTTTTATGGACTGGATGTCTGTGCCCTCCACCACCACGCCAGGGTCATATGTTGAAGTCCTAATCCTCAATGTGACCATATTGGAAGATAAGGCCTATAAGGAGGGATAAAGGCTAAATGAAGTCATAAGGGCGGGGCCCTAATCCAATAGGGTCATTCAATCCTTATAAGAAGAGAACTCTGTCTTGTGAGGACACAATGAGAAGGTGGCCATCTGCAAGCTTGGATGAGAGTTCGCACTAGGAACTGAACTGGCTGGCACCTTCATCTTGGATTTCTCAGCTTCTAGAACTGTGAGAAAATAAATTGCTATTGCTTAAACCACCCAGTCAGTGATATTTGTAAGGGTAGGCCAAGCAGACTAATACACAAGATATGCCTCTTCCTTCTAGAATATACAAAAAGACATTAGAAATTTATTTGCAAGGGCATTTTCAGAATTTCATCATCCAATATCAGCTTTCCTGCAGAAAGTGTTTATAGTTGATTTTATGAAACAAAAATTATCTGAGGTGGTACCCATTTGTAAAGTAAATAAATAATAAAACATATCTGAGAGGATTAACAGACCTTAATACTATGTTGTGCTATGATTTTTCTTTTCTCTTTTTAACTTGCTATGGTGCTTTTGTTTAGTTGTTGTTTTTAAAGTACTCTTGGCCTTTGTCCAAAATCAGAATGTTTTATTAAACTGTAGTGATTCTGGATAAAACTAAGGGAGCTGTACACAGTGAGTAACCACCTCCCGTTTATCCAAGGAAGACCCATTTAAGACAATAATTTGTTTTACCAGCACTTTTTATATCCTATAGGAAGTAGAATACTTATGCCTGTGAAGGAATTAATCTGAGTGATGAAAAGTGGAATAAAATGTTTCTGTTTCTCAAGTACATTACCTTAATAGACATTTGCATATCAATCGATATTACATATGCACATATATTATTCCTTGCAAAATGTGTGTATATGAACATGGTCTCTCACAATTAAAAGATTACATTTGATTCAATTTAATTACTGAGTGGCCACCACAAGAAGCCAATTCTCTGCTGGTGGATTCAAGGTATCAGACACTGAATGGGTTGGCAGATGAGTAAGCTAATGCACAAAAAGTATTTAAATAAAATAAGAGGCCAGAATTATTGGTGCAGAGGATAAGTTCCTGAATAGTGTGGAACTTTCAGAGGGTAAAGTTCTTCTGGGCAACAGGAAGCCCTTAGAGGACAGACTGGATTTAGTTGGGCAGTAACCAAAAATCTGAATATTGAAAGGGACTGGAATACTCCCAAGAGACCTGTGTAAAGAAGAGTCTGATATCCTCCCTTGTGTTACCCCAACACACATAGCGGATGTCTAATATAATGTGGTCCGTATACTTTACTCACAAATAACTCACTGTCAGATCCCTTTACCGCACTACCAATTAGCCCCACTTGATTTGTGCACAGAAGTGCCTTCTGAGACACTGTGGTCAGAAAGGCATATTAAGCCACTGCTACATCTATATTTCAGTCTTAGGGCCCTTATCCTCTTGGTCTCTGACACTCAAGTAAACAGGGTCAGTATCTGGCAGTGGACACAGAACAGTTATCGGTGGCAGGCAGGCCCAGATGCCAGGTCGGACATACTGTCTGGTGAAAAGATCATGAGAGCCATACATGGAATTTTAATTTTTTTAGCAGCCACATATAAAAGAGTAAGAAAAAAGAGGTGAAGCTTATAATTTCGGGTACCTGGGTGGCTCAGTCGGTTAAACGTCTGCCTTTGGCTCAGGCCGCAATCCCCGGCATCAAGTCCCATGTTGGGCTCCCTGCTTGACAGAGAGTCTGCTTCTCCCTCTGCCCTCACCCCACTCATGTCCTTGCTCTCTCTCTCTCAAATAAATATATTTTTTTAAAAAATTAAAAAAATACATATAATTTAATTCAGTATATCCAAAATATCATTCCAGTGTGTAATCAATATAAAAATTTGTTAATGAGATATTTTACATTTTTTTTCCATAAAAAAGTCTTCAAAATTCAGAGTGAATTTATATTTAGAGCACATTTCAATTGGGACCAACCACATCTCAAATCTCAGTAGCCCAGGATCATAGCCAAACTTAAGCAGTGCATGACCTCCTTTTAAAAGGAAAAAAAATATATATTTATATAGACATAGATATATAGATATAAATATAGATAGACCTTCAAAACTGTAAAACTAGGTACAAACTTCTTATACTTTTAACTCATACTATAATGAAATCAAAACAAATTGTTTAAATAAATATAAAGCAAATAAAATGTGAATTAGCATTATTTGAATATTTTGTTGATATTTTGCTTAAGCTAAATATCTCTGTACAAAATAAAATGACAATTTTAGGTTTGACCCACTGCAAATCTTCCTCCCCACAGGGACATTTCAGGATTTCATTTAGCCTCTTCTCAAAACAATGCTTCATTTAAAGTCTCAATTCTGTTCTCACCAACAAAAAATCAAAGTACCAATACTTAGCACCAATATTATTCAGTTGCATAGCCAATGTGATAAAAAATATAAATGCCAAAGTGGGCACTGAAATCATTCATATCTCTACTAATTATACATAATTACTGATGAGTATCTTCTCATAATTCCTTACCCTTTCTCCTCCCTTCTGCTCCTCCAACTGGTTTTCTTTAGAACGAGTATACTTACTTTTTTTAACTTAATATTATAAACAAATTTTCCATGTTGCTTCATAGTTCCCAAGGCATTACTCTTAATAGTTATATAATATTCAATCAAGAATGTATCAACAATATCCTCTCACTGCTGGACACGCTGACTCATCATGCTTGACTACTTTGTTGTATTAGATGTTAATGAAAACACTGCCCACTGCCCATCAGCTCACCCTTTTTGAAACTCTTTCTTAAGCACTTTGGTTTACTGAGTCTTACCAACTTCCAGATTGCTAAGTGCCCACCTCTTCTCCCAGGCCTCTACGTGTAGGTATTCACAGCAACCCACCTCTTTTCTCCTCCCACTCTCCTCCATGAACTCACCATCATCCAGGATTTCAGCTAACTCCTCTGTGCTGATAAAGCCATTCCCTCTCTTCTAGGTTCTGCTTTGGCTTTTCCTAATCCCTAAAACACACGTCTGCCAAATGGCCTTTGTAGCAAGACAGATTCTAAACTGTGTTCATTTTCTTTGCTCCGGTACCTCCCATCACAGAATTGTCAGTACATTTCTCTGTTAACGATAACCCCATTCTACCAGTAAACATGGGCTGAAAACTTTGAATTCATGACGCCTTATTTTTCCTTTTGTCTGCCATAACAAAGCACTTGGCAAGACTCCCTGTGAATGGCATTCCAGTGTGTGATATTTTCACTGTTACCCCTTCGTTTTTTGTCACTTAAGGCATAGCAAAGGTGCCTCACACATCACACACACACACGTATGCCCTTGCCTCTGCTCCTCAGGCCAGTACTTGCAAGATTAATTTCCTTAAAGCAGCCACCTGATCCTAAGAGTCTGCTCTCAGGAAACATTTATATTGGCACTCGCTGACCAAATCAAATGCTATTGAGCCTACCCTTTGGAGACCTTGCCTTTCTGACCACAGAATACTCTTCTACTCTCTCCCAGTGAGTGAGAGAAAGTTTTGATCAGGTAGACATGCATATGGCTTCTTTCTACCATCAGACTTTAAATTTTTATCTTCGAGGATCATGTCTTATTTATACTGATTATCCAACAATATTCACAAGGTGAATATTCAACAATAAGTAAATAAAGTTTAAAAAAAAGACTTTCAGCAGGTAACATTTTTTAGTGCAAATGATTTCATCAATCAATTGACAAAAAGGCCATGGTGCTAAGAATTGGTGGCAACTGACAAGAGAGATATATGTCAGGGGTGTGAAAAACCACCCAGTGCAGGCTGGCCTGAGACACAAAATAGAGGACCGTGGATATCAAGATGGGAGTCTATGGGCACTGGAATCACAGTATCTAGCAGTCCAAAGGACCAGTTAATTCATAAACTGCAGAGTCTCATTGTACAGAGGAGAAAATGATCACAAATTTAAGAAATAGCCTCCTTTTACTATTCCATTACATCGTGTCTCCTTGCCGACATAACTCCAGGTTGTACCTACCACAAAATCATGTTTTGAGACATTAAGTTTGTAGGTTTTTTTTAATCTTTAATTGATCAAATTGAATCTATAACCAAGTCGCAAGTGCTTAAAGGCCTCCCAGAAAGGAAAACTGGGCAATGACCACAGATAAACTTTTGAAAAAGTAATTAACATCTGTTTAGTACTTTGCTGTTTCTCATTTGAAAGGCATGGCAATCTTTTGAGAAGGTCAGGCAATTATTATTATCTTATTTTACCAATGATAAAATTGAGGCCTAGATTGCTTTTATGGCCAAATGTCATATTTCTGATGCAGCAGGGCCAGCAGTAAATTCAGTTCTTCAGACGCTTGGGCCACGGCTTATTCTAGTATTTATTGCTCACTCATTTACCATTTTCCCAGTCATTAGAACTGCTTGCGAATAACTGTAATATGTGACATTATAAGTATCAGATACCTATCTCCTCTACCGCAATATACTCTCAGTTAAGCTGCTAGCCTATGTTTTCCTTCAGGAAGTTTCCCTTTGGATGTTCATAGAAAAATACTCCCATCCCTTAACTTAAGCTCACTTGGAAATAATGATCTTTTAAATAAAATATTTGTTCAATATGAATTAATCAAATTGTAATTTTCGTTATTTAATTTTCCTCTGACTTTCCCACTTTCCACTGTGGATTCCTAGGCAGTTTATGTACAACTCAAAGCGTATATTTTAAGGGCTTGTGTTTTAGGGCTCTAAGAGCATTTCCTCTGGGTTTGGTTATAGCTTCAATCCGATCAATTAAAAGTAAGAAACCTACACTTATGAGACTTGCTGCCTAAAGGCAGATGATTTTTGGAATAAATAAAACTTTGAAATTCTTATCTCGATGAGAGACTCACAGATTTTGTTCCTGTTATTGTTGCAGATTTTCAGCTTTCTATTTTATAACATAAGGAGCAGCTGAAGTAAAACATGTTTTTATTTTCATTTTCAACTTGCATATATTAACAAATTAAAGGCAGATCAAGCTGCAACAGTAGTTCAAGTTCTCTCTCCCCTCCCCCAACTGTGTTTTAGGAACTTACAGTAGGGCTACCAGATTTTTGTTCCCTAGCAAATCTAGGGACACATATTTGCATATCAGTTTGCATGCATTTGAATTTTAATTTGCATAAATTTGAATACTAAATGTAAAAGCTTCAACTACAAGTATATAAAGTAAAATAAAATTGATTAATTAGTGCAACCTACTATAGTTGTATCCAATCCCATTAATCTGGTTGTGCTGGAAGACTTGTAGTCAATAGTGGCCTGAAGGCTAGGGAGCCAGCTTCCCAGCTGTTCCTTAAACTGGGGCCAGCTCTATAAACAATGAATTGCAAGAAATGGGAGCATCAGAGTTAAAACTGTTCCTGGAAGGAAACGTACACACACATGCATGCACATACACACGCACATCCAGAAAAGTTTTATCTTTAGCTAAGGATCAAATCAGAGTATGGTACAAAGTATGGATGATTTTGTTTTCTTATATGTCAGTTACAGTGAACAGAATGAAGCCTCTTTCAGGCCCGAAGAAGTCACTTAACTCAGAGCCAGTGCACTCCCAGATGCATGGCAACTCACCAGCGGTAAGGGGAGAGCACCCACCACTAGCGTCGAAGCCTTTGACCCATTGATCTCAGCTTTGTGAGTCCAGTCTCACATCCCTTTCAACATGAAGTAGCCACTCCTAAGCCCACTATCTTCTCTTTATCTTAACTTTCTTCCCAAGGTTTTTTCTGACTTGTTCTTTTTCTCATCCTATCTGTCCTGCAATTCCTCCCCTCCTCAGTCATCCAAGTTACAACTTCAAGGCTTAGCTTAAATCTGTCCACATCCTTAAAAATCAATAAGAACAACAATAAAAATAACTATGACAAAAACCATTCTTCCCTATTTCAAGTCATCGGTCTCCTTTTCCTGAACCTCAACGACACCTATTCTCAATATGACTCACCTGAGTCTTTAACAAGCTTTATGATGACATTTGTCTCATACGTGTATAGTTGTTCTCCATACAAAGTTGCAGGTTTTTGTGGAATAAATATTCTGCATCTAAACTCTTCCAAGCGTCTATCATAATTCTGTGAGCATACCAGGGGATCACTATAATTGTATAAAGAGTATTACACAACAGAGTAGGCAGAATGAGGTGGAGGGAACAAACTATGATACAGAATCAGTACATGTGAGTTCCTTCATGTAGGTGGGTCCTAATTTAAATTTGTGCCTTGACTTGACTGACCTTAACAGTTGGAAGAAGAAGCTAAAATGTACCAAGCACTTACTATGTGCTGTCCACTGAAGTAAGTGGATTACATGCAGTGTTTTATTTAATCCCCGCAACAACCTGATGGCAGAGTGTGACCATTTTAATCAACATTTTGCGGATTAAAACAGAGCCATTAGGTGATCTGTCACAGTTCACTCCTCTGGGTTGCAGCACAGACAGGACTCATACCTGATAGGCCTGACACCAAATACTCTATTTCAAGTCACCACACTACAATACTTCACACTTAACTGCTTCTTGCTTCAGGTTCCTCATCTGAAAATGCATATAACAACTTCTACCTCATACACTCTATGACTTGAATGAAATTGCATAAAAGAAAGAAATTTGTGAGCTATAAAGAGATACTAGTTGTGTTTATAGTTACTACAAAGATATTTCTCTCCTAGTCCACTCCCTCACTCTCACTTTAGATTTAATATTTCAGAAAATCTTAAAAATTGTGACTTATCACTTTTACTATGATTCAAAAGACCCTCCCAAACTGGGCACTTGTCAGACTGATAAGAATGTGTTTTCATTCTAACAGGACACATAGCCGGGTCACTTCCCTTGGTTTCTCCAATTACACAGCTTGCTGCGAGGAGCTGAATCAACCATGAATGTCATCCCATTCCACACTGGCGAGCAGGGTGCTATCTCTTCGGCCCTTGGCATTTAACCATGTTGAATTATGAATGTGTTTCCAATCACACTGTTTGCCTTGGAGCTGGTTAGGATGAACGCAGTACCTTTTTGGAAATTAGATTTTTTAAGTAGACTATGCAATTTTTTAAAGCAAAGTTTATTCAGAAAGCTGTGGTTATCTCAAGATTTGCCAGATCATGGAAAATGGCATTGACTCCTGGATGAGCTCACAGAGAAGTTCTCTGCAAAGCCTGTGGCTTTATTTAATATTAAACAAAAGTGGCTGTCCAGGCCGGGGTAGGTCCCGTAAAATCAAACAGCTGATATGTTAGTCTCTCTCTCTCTTCATACAAAGTGCTCCAGGGAAACTTGTGCCTTGGTTTTGTGCGAGATGAGACCTCTCTTTAGATGAATATGAACCTTATCTTCTAATTAAGAAAGAAAATGTTCTGTTCTGCCCAAAAGGCAAAAGTTAACAACGTGATAAATTCAGAAATGGGTATTTTAGGCTGTTCTCACTTTAGTGTATATGTCAGTTTATGAACATTTCATGCAGACAGAATGGCGGTAAGTGGAATTCCAGGTATCAAGTCTTTTTACGAACCTTGGTCCTCCCCATAGCATGCCCCAAATGCCAGAAAATGCTATGAAATGGAAATAGAGTCCATGCACATTCTAACAGGAACTTACAGGTTTTTATGAAAGGGCTGGCCACAGTTTCTTCCCTACCTTTATGATGAAGGAGGTTAGGGATAATTTTAGGTTAAAAAAAGAACCTGTGTCTCCACTCCAATGGACTCACAACTATTTCCACCTGTATAGATAGATAAAAAGCTGAGGTTACATCACTTCCCCAAGAATTCAGACTCTCTTAGATCAGGTAGTATGTTCTGCATTATAAAAAATAACGAATTATAGAGAGTGAAGAACATTTTAGAGAACTCTCTGTTCATATTACCAAAGAAGATATATGACTAGCATATAAGAACATGAAAAGATGGTTAATATTATTAGTCATTAGGGAAATACAAATTAAAACCACAATGAACTGCCACTTTGTACTTAGTAGAATAGCTGTAATAAAAAAAGACAATAAAAATATTGGTGAGGATATGGAGAAACAGGAACCCTCATGCATTATCATGCATTACTCCCAAACTGAGAGTGGTTTGTCTAGGCTCTTTCTCCTCAGGGGGGACATATGTGCCACACAGGACTTAATATATGCATTATATAATGAAAAAATGGTCACTTCAAATCTCTCCTTGAACTGAAAATAATTAAATAGTGGAGTTAAGACTTTTCTTCTACCTCTGGTCCTAATTCTTCCTATGATGCAAAGAGAATAGAGCCTCAAACATGAAATGAAAATTAAAACAAGTCCTAGTTTAATGACTTTGGATAACCTTATACCTTAATTTCTAGAACAGGGAACTAAGTTATACTCCAGGCTGTTGCTAGAAAAGTTTCAAAACAGATACCCATTGAACACTCTGAAAAAATAAAAAATGATTTACAAATATAAATTAACATCATATGGCTAAAAAAATCATATCACATATTCTTAACTTAATAACATAAATATAGAACACAGTATAAGGGCTTCTATGTAGCATAAATTGGTTTAATTTTCTTCTTGCTATACTGGAAGGAAAAAGTCCTGATTGCTTTAAAATTCTATAAGCTCTTGGTAGGATGTCATTAAAAGTTACCCTTAAGTTAAGTGGTTATAGAAAATGATATAAAAACCACTCTAACCTAATCAAGCCACTTCAACATTTAGAGTAGTTTTTCAAAAATGAAAACATTTTTGACATTTTTGATGAGTGTTTGGCCATTCAACATTTTTTAATGTTGAGAAAGGAAATGATTAATTTAAGACTCTGCAGCCAATTGAAATGTTACTACCCCCACAAACTGGGAATATAAAATACAGGTGGCACTCCTATTTAGGAAAAGCTAGCATATGGAAATGCAGGTTTACAGAGCAGACACATTAGAATATGATGATTTTCATCACAAAAAGATTCTCTACATAACAAAAGGATTTTCCTTAGGGTTCCCCTTAAACATCAGGCTCTGTTAGTTCATTTAAATATGACTCAATTTGCACACCAATTTTCAGGAGCATATTCATTATGGAAAGTTGGGTGTACCAGCATAATGGCATGTACCCAGTCAGACATTCTCAGCACCTAGCACAGTGCTTGGGGCAGGCATGCAGCAAACAATATGTAAATGTTTGATAGATAAATGAGTGAATGAATAAATGAATGAATATCACATAAGCAGACAAATATCCACTGAAAGTCTTTTGAGTGCCCAATAAAGTCTTTAAACAGCTTGGGATGGCAGATGTCAGGTAGACTAGGAAAACAACATTCTTCAAAATTTTCAAATAAATTTTATCTTACAGTAGGTTCTCATTATTGAGCGTATAACTAATGCACTTAGTTAACAGGTACATATGCACCATCAGCTCTTGACTGGGAACAAATCATGATGTAATATGTGAAAAAAAATCAACGAAGGCCACCTTTCTGTAAGCAGCAAACCAATTTTGGGGGTCTCCCATTAGCTTCGTTTGATGCTGAAACTGAAGTATTCAGACCATTACCCAGGGCACCTTTGTTCATTCTCTCATCCTAAGCTTTACACTGTTTGGCTATTACTACCACTGTAACAAATGCCAGCGTTAGAGCTCTTTCTTTTCCTTTACCACCCCTCAGACACAATCAAACAAAACATCCCAACTCCCCCTTTTTTTCTCTATAATATTCAACTCAATTCTCCAGCCCAATGACCTGAAGCCACAGATGTCTAAATTCCTGGGTGAAGAAACCGTTTGCTAAGTCACACAGAAGTGGCTAAGTGTAGCACATGTAGAAGGTTCTTCAAGGTGTGGCCTCAACCACCACATTAACCCCATTAATTCCTCCTGCTCAGGAGGTTTTGCTGCTTAAACATTTCCCTATTCCTTTGCATCCTCCTTCTCTCCCTTTACTGACACCCTTCCTTTCCCTATTTTTTCAGTTAACATCTGAAACTGCAGTCAACAACTGACTTGAAAATGGGTTTTTAATTCAGTGAGGGTGAGGTCAGAAAAGGGATCACAACTGAGGAGAAAATGGTTCATGCAATGTAGTTAATGAGCTGAGATCGTGCTTGGGGAAAGCTGGGCCAGAGAGTGGAGCAGGGACCTGAGCTATTGCTCTAATCCCACACGCCTGGGATGCTCCTCACTGAAGATGCTGGCTCCAGAGGGCAAATCCTGTACTCCAGAGAGAGGGATAGGTAGAGACAGATACACTGCAGGAGCTAAAAGTCATTATGCTCTGCAGCTGTGCAGAAGAAGCCAGATACTCCAGGGTGAATGCCAAGTTGCATTGTTCTCCAAATGTTTGCTCAACCCTCGGCCAGCTCTTACCAGACCTCTACCACTGCCTTCTGGAGATGAGACATTCTGTTTCCTAGAACTGGCCTTTAATGTTTCTAGACTTCACATTCTCCATGTGAAGTGGAGGTGGAAGGTGGTCCCCATATAAAAGGTGGGAGTACAGAAACAGACCTGCTGGCGGCTTCCATCTCAGGGCTGCTACTGTGGTGTGTGTGTGTATGTGTGTGTGTGTGAGAGAGAGAGAGAGAGAGAGAGAGAGAGAGAGAGAGAGAGAGAGAAGTGTTAAAGAATTGGCTCATGCAATTGTTGGGGGGCTGGCACGTTCAGGGCAAGCTGGGAGACTAGAAAGAAATTCCAGTAAGAGTTGTCTCTGTGTCCAAAGGTGGTCTGGAGACAGAGTGCCTTCTTCCTCTGGGGACTTCCATCTTTGTTTTAAGGCCTTCAATTGTTTGGATGAGGCCCACCAATATTATGGAGGATAATGTGCTTTACTCCAAGTCTACTGATTTAAATATTACTCACATTTTAAAAATACTTTACAACAACATCTAAACTAGTATTTGACCAAACAAATGGGCACCACAGTCTAGCCAATTTGACACATAAAATTAACCATCACAAATACAATAAAGACCAAGGGAGAGGCAAAGGGCTATGCTGAATCGGTGAAATACTACCTACACAGACCACTCCTGCTTTCTCAGACCTGAGACAAGTGTGTGATCATGTGTCTGTTTCTCCTTCCGTCCACTTCTAATTGGCTGCTAACACTGCTACTTGGTTCGATTTGGTTTTGGACATGCATATGCTCTCAGAGTGCTGTGCAGAGCATGATTCAAACAAACCAAAAAAATGTGCGTTAAGGGCCTCCAGTCTCCTCATTCTTCATTCTCATTCTCTTCCTCTTACCTCTATGACTCTATTTACAAAATCCTGCTCACATAGTAGCCTCTGTCTACTCCTTAGTTGCAGCCACACTTCAAAGCCCAGCGCAAGTCCCACCCTCTTTTTTTTTTTTTTTTTTTTTTTTTTTTTTTTTTATAGCCCCTTGACCTTATCCTTTCCTTCTTTCATGCTGCTCATGCTCCTGCTCATTTGGATTTCTGGCCAAATGTAGTATTTACCCACAATATGATTAAGTATTTTACCAACACCATTTCTGTGGTCCCTTACAGGTCTAAAACTCCGTACCTCTCTTCTTGGCACCAAGTAATGCTTGAGAGCTGACTGCTTCCAAAACCATAAATAAATAAATAAATAAATAAATAAATAAATAAATAAATAAATAAGAAATAAGAAGGGTGCTTTGGAATACACGAGTCTATCAAATTAAAGACTGACTAAAAGGGAAAATACTCACATAGGTATGGAAGTTATCTTCCATTCATTAAAAAACAAATAAACAAACACAACAAAATCAACTATGCCCCCCTCCTCAAATCCTATTATTATATGGTCCAAATTCCCATGCCATATAGTTGAACACAAAGGTCTGCATGCACAGGTGTTTTAGTTCTTGTTCAATGAATGAGTAAAAGAGAGAAATGCTACTTTGAAATGATATTTTTTGCCAGTCTCTCGATTGAGAACATTTTTTAATGCCAAGCAATTTTTTTCTTCCCGTTTTCTTTTTTTTTTTTTTTCCTTTTTTAAAAATGAGCTTTAGGCCTTATGCGTAAAATATAGTAGATTCAAATAATTATTGACTGTTCAGAATGAGCTTCACTTTAGCCACGATATAAGAGAAACAACGCCTTGGGGAGGTTTTATCTGATCTGAAAAAGTTGTATTATTATTACTATTATAAGAAAAATTGGAATGCAATTTAATTGGGGACATAACCAACCAGATGCGGAGGAACAGAACAAGAAACCAATGCAAAAGGCTGTACTTATTGAGAGAAAACCTCACAAGCATAAAATATGATACAATTCTGAATTTTAAAAGACTGGAAATGAGAAAATCAGAGAAGATTTTAAATCTATAATGAAGAATTTATAATATTCTGTCAGTAATCCAATAATTTTGAATACTTTTCTAATTTTAATCTACCTTCAACTAGTTTGCTTTCAGCATTTTGCTAAGCTCTGTATACACAGGCACACATATAAGCTATTAACTAGTTATTTCAAGGTGCATAACCATGTAAATGAATCAAGGTGAAGCAAAATCCTACTCGTCTTCAAATATTAGAAATGTGGACAACAAAATCAGAAAATTACCTTCATTTTCTGCTTCACTTTATTGGTCAGAAAGAGATGTGGTTTACTCTGAGAAGCCTAGAACTACTTCATTCTCCTTGTTAGTCCTTTCCTTGATGCAAAAATCATTTCTGAGAGCGTAGCATGAGAAAATTAATTGCAAAGCACAGAGAAAAATCCACAGAGTAGATACTGTTTCCTTCTACCTTAGTCATATCAAGGAAAAGGTAATCCAGCATTCATTGACACTTAATATTTGGGCAAAATGTTAGGTATGTCCACATATACCACCTTATTTAAGACTCAAAAACATGCTGTAAGGCACCCAGACAACACCTTCATTTTGCAGATCAGGAAACCAGAGCTTAGAAAATATGCAACTGGCTGAGTTCACAGAACTCTTCACTCAACTTTAAATCCCAAGTCCCTCTCTTTGATGCTAGTTCTTCCATGACACACCAGGGGTGTCATTCATGGAAATGGAAACAATAAGCGATACTGTTGTTTTGAGAATTAGTGTATTCACATGCATTTAAATAGTACCTATTTTACAAACTATTTTTCCAAATAGAAGTCATACTCCATGTTTTTGTGTCATTAGACTGCGAAGTATCAAGATGAAAACTGAGCTTTCCACTAATTCCCAAACAAGGCTCTGCCACTTCCCCAGTGAGGAGATGGCCTAGGTGCCAGGCAACAGGTAGCTCCAGTGTCCCCAGCACTGGCCCTTAAAGCAACAGGGAATGTCTACAGATGGTGTCAGGCTGGCCCACCCCAAATGTCTAAAAAGAGATGGTAATACAAAAAATAACATGTCGTTTATTAGATATTCTAATTCCCTACTATACCCTTTTTCAAAGAAGTCTTTTTATTTTCCTTCACCTTAGAAAACTTTTACCCCATTTAAACTATTTAATATTCTACTCCCTTAATCTAGGATGCCTGAGGCTAACTTCCCTCCTACCCCCACATGATCATCATATTGGGTTTGTAATGTTCTAGAATGTTCCCACCATTTTGAGGGCTACCGTGCTGTCTTCCACAGCATTAAACTTATTTAAGAAAATATTTTATGTAGAAGATTAGCAGCAGGATCCCTTGTGAAAGTAAACAACTGTACGACACTATAATTTGTGAAGACTTGGGAATTATTTTTCTTTGTAAAGGAAATGCATCTGGAACTATTCTGTTAGACCTACCTTCTCAGAAGAATCAGGTATGTCTTCTCATCATAACTGAAATCCCACTGTGTTTGGTGTGTTTCTACAGATTTAAACATTTTTTTTTTAATTCAAAGAAATAGAGAGGTCAACACCTATCATCAGGCATTAAATAAAACAGACAAAATTTATTTTGTAGACTGGTAGAGGACTGAGGCAGAGATAAAACAGAAAGACGATAACATCATGCTTTATGGCCATTTAGGCCTCTGTTGCTCCAGGCTGCCTAGGCCTCCTAGGTTTACTCTGAAATCCTCCTTAATGGATATATCTTTTGTTTGGTTCCACCCCTTTGGTTCTGGACTCGTGTATCATTCAAATTTCAATGTTTAGTTTCTAGTGCAATGTCTAGTTCAGTCCTTACTTTGTAAAGACAACCACTGATGAAAGATTGATGGACTCAACAAAAGGAATAAAGGAGAGAATGAGAAACAGAGAAAGAGGGAAAATGGCAGTGCTCGGTTTCTCTCTCTGAGGATTTTAACTCATTTTCCCCATTTCTTGCTAAGGTTTCAGGAAACAGATAATCATGTCTGCCCCAACTATCTACAGACCTGTTCAGGAAGAGGTCACGGGGCCTCCCATTTTAGCAGAGATGAAACTAAGGCAGGGAGGAGGGAAAGTCTGACCATCACCAAGGCCCATGAACCTAGGTTAGTGGCTGAATCAGGGCAGTGGTTCTTCCTTCCAGCCAGGACTTCTTATCCCTCTCCATGTGAAGCCCTTGCACCCTTTCTGGGCTCCCTAAAGGCTAGGCCAGTAGGCCTTTGTTTCCAGCATGAGGAAAAGCCCAGCAATCCTCCACAAAAATTGAGATGCCCCTGTACCCCATGCCAGCCACCATCTAAGCACCCAAGAGGGAGCTTCCTTCCTTCCTTCCTTCCTTTCCTATTATCCCCTTCTTTTTCTCCTTTCTTCCTTCATCTCTTCCTTTCTCTTGGTTATAGAATATCAGTCAATATGAGTTTCATATTTCACTTTTTGAATGTGGGTACAGAACCTGGAATGGGCAATAGGTGAATTAGTACTATAAAGTAGTGCCTCACCCAGTTCCCTTTACCTCTCCGTCTTCCTCTATGGACTGTGCTGAGAACCACACTGACAGAGGTTTAAATAGGCATTCACCTGGCTACACAATACAGATAAAGTGTTTTTCTGTAGAGAATGTCCTCATCAAACTAACTGTGACTTTACTATAATTCAACTGTTTTTTATTGTCTTTGCCAATCACTCTGTGTGTGTATGGGTGCGTGTGTGTGCATGCACGTCACTATTCTGACATAACTAGAATGATCTCATTCCAAGTCATCCCTCATGCTGCTTCTGAGAGTGGTTAATCTAAAATAGACACACAGAAAAATAAAATAAAATAAAATAAAATAAAATAAAATAAAATAAAATAAAATAAAATAAAATAAAAATAATAAAGTAGACATGCAGAAAGTTTTTGATAATCAATGTATTTTTCTTATTAATAATTTTCCATTATCTTCTTAAATTACTACATTAGAAGTGTTTTCACTGCTGTCATCAAAGCTGAACAGTACCATTCAAATCTTTCTTTTTTTAAATGTTGTATTTATGTATTTGACAGAGAGAGAGAGAAAGAGAGAGAGCACAAGCAGGGGGAGTGGCAGGCAGAGAGAGAGGGAGAAGCAGGCTTCCAGCTGAGCAGGGAGCCTGACGCAGGGCTTGATCCCAGGACCCTGGTATCAGGACCCCAGCCAAAGGCAGATGCTTAACCAACTAAGCCACCCAGGCACCCCTCATTCAATTTTTTGATAAGGAAAACAAACCCCAGGCTTTTGTCATAACTAACTGACTGCTAGGAGGAAAGGAAGTCAATGCATAAATTATCTTCAGGACACTTCTCTCCTCTAAATGGGTTAAATGCTATCAGTTCTCCAGAAGTTTTGGAAATAAAATGAGATGATAAATAGGTACTTGCTTTAAAAGAAATGCACAAGTTCTTTCCTCAATCTTAATCCCTTGCATCTATTAGGAACTTAAGGGACATTTGGGGAATGAATGTATTATTTTTCCATTCAAATCAATGACTTATAACTATTTATTCATCTTGGATCCCTGTAAGATATTAATAAAATGAAAATATAATAAAGAACTAACATTTATTTAGAGTTTATTTGCTAGCCACTGTTCTAATTACTCTCCACATATTAACATGATCTTCACATCAAATCTATGAGGTACTTGTTATTATTATTCCTATTTTGGAGTTGAGAAAACTAACATGGCACCTATGAAGTCACCTGCCCTAGATCGCCTACCTAGTAAGGGATGGAGCTGTGATTTGAACCATGCAGTCACCTCCAGAACCCATCTCTCAAGCACCAAATATCAAAACATTGACCCAGTTTTAGGGGAGTCACAGAATACATGAAGCCCAGCCATGGATCCTAGGTTAGTAATTCATGATTACATTGAACTGGTTTGGAGCAATGCTTGAGTGAGTTCGTTTTCATGGTGACAACAGGAAATGTAGCACTAATGCATTTTCAGGTTCTAGAAAGATGGGAGAGGAAAACTAAATAATAAAATGAAACAGAGGTGGAAGGCCATCTGGGCCAAACTTTGCACATAATATAGTATTTATGAGATTGGGGTTGGCAATATTCTGGCTTAAAGATCCAGGACTTCTTCATTCAAAATCAATCCCTATAAATAGAATATATACATATGTATTTCATGATTCAAGGCGGAACTGTGAAAACCATAGTTCCAGAAAATGCAGGCTACTTTCCTCCCAACACAAGGTACAGTTTGAAAAGCAGGTGATCCATGGTGAATGGCAGAATGAAGAAGACTAAGACATTAATGTGGTTGTTTGGATCAGCTCTTCCCTGGGAAGGAAGCCACAGATACCCTTTTCAAGTAGCTGATCTTGTCCTCTCTCTGAAAACATATCTATCAGCTTGGGGGACTCAAGAAAAATCTGACCTGAGCTCTCCTTCCACCTTTCTTTTCTGCATAGTGGTCTTTAGTTCTACCTTCAAATGCTATGCTACTTTTTAATTTAATTACACTTGTCCTCAAAGTCACACATTTCAAAAGAAAGAAACCTGGCTGCACTTTCTGTCAGGCCAGAGCTTCCTGGTATGTTTCTCTCCTCTATGTTAGACTGGGAGATACTGTCCCATAGGTCACTGAGACTGCGCTAACTTTATTATTCTTAAATGTTGGTTTTGCTCTATTCTTGTATTCAATATGCTGTTAAGTCATCATGAAATTTTTATTTCAGACACTATACTTTTCATTTGTAGAATTTTAATGTGGTTTGCTTTTTACCATTTTTATTTCTCTGCTGATATTCTCTTTATTCATAATTTTCCTTTTCCTTTAGATTTGAAAGGAGATATTTTTCCTTTAAGATTTTAACATATTTACAATAGCTGCTTTAAAATCTTTGTCTGCTATAGTTGTTAGCTTATCTTTGTCATCTTACAGTTGGCTTCTATTGATTGTTTTTTCTCTTTACTATGTGTAGCAATTTTTTGTATGTTTTCTAATAGATATTATGATTGACAAATTTGTGACATTTATTTATTTTCTTCTATCTTTTCTGAAGGGAGTTTTAGTTCTCATAACAGTTAATTTTGTTTAACACTTCAAAGACTATCTATTAGTAGTGGACATCAGATGAATTTTGCACTATTTTTTTTTTTTTTTCAGCCTTCTTGATGTTGTTTTCTGTCAGGTGGCCTAAAATATACTCTGCCCATACATAGTATAGTATAATTGTCAGGTAAGTTATTGGGTAGAGTTTATATGTAATTTTTTTGGCTGTCCCATCTGTGGCTTCCTCCTCTCTGGAACTTCTTCTTTACCCTTTAGACAATCCGAAAATTACAAACACCATTTCCTGGCAGCAATTTGTTGTCAATTGCCTTTTGTCTTTTGCTCCTGTCCCAAATAGTTACCTTGTTTGATTTTCAGTTGCAATATACCTAGTAAAGATACCTGTTTATTGTAAAGGTTCCAGTAATATCACCTAAAATTCTTAGGCTTTCATATCTCACTAGTCCTTGCACATCAGTATTCAAATGAGTAAGACAGATTATTTAAACAGCTATGTCCACTATCTAGAAGCAGGAATCTGGCCCTACTTCCCTATGGCTTTCTTTCCAGTTCATTATCTCTCACATTGTTTGTCATTAGTTCCCTAATAATTTTCTCTCTCCTAACCTCATTCCATGCTATCCTATTTTCCTCTTTTATTTCTCATGTCCCCTTTTTCCTATAGTTTCTTGTAATTCACTTCCCTTCCTTTCTGTTTCTTCATTTAAAAGTATATATTTCTTACTTTTTTTGTACATTAATGAGGTTATACTTTCCTTCACTTTACTGGAAAGAAATTTATAATTTGCTTCCTTTATTCAAGGTATCTGGCAGCTTTCCACAATAGCTAAAGTTTCTTACACAATCCTGAGCAAAAGGGCTGTAGGCAATTCTGGGACACTCCCTTTTCATACCAAGGATTCTGAATTCATGGTAGAATGCTTTTTCTGTCTCCATAATATGTTTCCTGTTACACTGCCAACAATGCACTAGTCACTCTGCCACACACACACACACACACACACACACACACACGAGAGACAACAGAACATATGCCGTCTCAAAAATATTAGAAGTATACTGGGGAAGAAAACTATATACCCTTTAAACAAGCACCAACATTTTCTACATATCTGTATACTTAGTTTTGCACTTCAGTTATGCCTCTGCTCATGTGAAATGATTCCAGGAATGCCTTCCTTGACTACCTTATCCAAAATAGCAAACCCAAGGAACAATGCTCCCTTCACTATTTTCCTTCTAACACTAGAAAAAAATATGTATTTATTACTTGTTTATAATATTTGTTTCCATCTACTTGAATGATGCCCCATTGGTGTAAGGGCTTTTTTTTTTTTTTTTTTTTTTTTTTTTTTTAACTACTCAGCTCTGGGCCTAGAATCTGGTATCTAACAGACACCTAATAGACAACTGTCAAATGAAAATGGAATGGATGATTTTCTTCTAAGTCTAAGTGGTCTTATCATTTTGGCCTAATCCATTTCATCTACCTTCCATGGTTGCTCACGTTAGTTCTCTATTCAAAAATTTGAATGACCATTTTACATTTCAGATTAAAAAAATTATAAACCCCAATATCTGGGATATTTCAGAACAACTTTACTTAAACTCTCTCTCTCTCCCCCCCCTTTTTTTTAATTTATAAGCCCTGCACTAGAGTCACATTTGACCATCCGACTTCCTGCCTTAACCTGAACATGTTTGTTTTGTTTTGTTTTGTGCTTTGGTTTGGGTTTTTTGTTTATTTTGTTTTGTTTGTTTTTGGTTTTTGACTCCTCTGATATATCTGTGACTATTCCTTATTCATCCTTCAAATTCTATGTGAATTCTTGCTTGATTAAATACCTATAACAGTTTGATTGTCATTCTTTCATAGCATATACCACTTTTTGACTATTTTTTGTGTATTTTGCTATTCACCATTATACTACAGTGGCCATATCTTGCTCATCTTTACCTCACCAAAGCATCTCAAAGAAATAATGTCTCATAGTGGAGACTTTATAAACTTAATTCAGTACTACTCTAAAGTGGATTGAACTTCTTTTAATTATGGGTGGCTTTAATCAGCATCACAAATGACACAGATTTTAAGTTGGCTTCTGAAGGAGGTTTAATTATTAGACTGATGGAGGGATAAAATGAGGACCCTCCTACAAGGCAACAGGAACTCTAACTCATGGTACAGAAAGAATGTGACATTTTTAAGGAAGGTAAAGAGGGTACACTTATCTAAGAAAAGTGCAGAGGTTATGTCTTCTTGCTACAGTTTCCTAGGAACACGGATTTTAAAAAAAGAAGAAGAAAAAAGTCTATCCCATCATAGAATTCTATCTCCACATTATTGGGTTTTGGACCTATTCAGTTTTACACTGTGAGACCCCTTTGATTGCAAGCATCAGACTATGTTGGGAAGGTGATAAAAGCTTTGGCATGCAGTTCTACCAAATAAGACCTCGCAGAAGATGAACAGAGGAAAAGCGCCTGGCAGTTATATAATTGAAAGGGAGGGAGGTGAATCAGACATTGTATGTCCTAAGGAATCACATATAGTGTAAGCAGTTCACTGATCTGCATCAACACATTAATGATTTATGTAGCTTTTAATTTACAACACAGACATATCTAAAATAATCAGGTAGAAGTAGGCATTAAAAATTCACTGCATGGGTCATAAAATGATTAGTTATTCAAGTGACTTCAGATTTGTATTTCATTAACGAATAATTTTAATTTACTTTTAAACAGTTTATATACAGAGATTTAAGAACTCTTGCAAGACGATTATGCATACTCCAGCTTTTATGTATCCAATATATTTGAGACACTTGCATCTCCTTTTTTTTCTCCTTGCAAGTAGTATTAATTTGTTTGAGAGCACACATCCAAAAAATATGGCCCAATAATTTAGTAAAAACAACTTTAATTTACAGAAAATGCTTGGTATTTTTTTTCACTATTATTTCTATTATGTGCAGTTTATACTGATTTGGGACAGGAGGGGGTCTCTTTCTACTCTAAGCGTGAAATGAAATTATCCAGACATCCCTACATCCTCTGGCCACTGAAGGTAAATACTAAACCTTTTCTGTCATCATTATCATCACCTATCATATAAGGTTATTCTTAAACCTCAGAAATTATTTGCTCCAATTTGTTCATTTATAGATTAAAAGTTGGCTTCGAAAGGTAAAGTGGCTTGTTCAAGTGCTCACAGGTGGATGGAACTCAGGTATCCTGCTTCCTAGCCTAATATATGTTCCATCGTATCTTGAGGCTCATTAGCTCCATCTTAGCTGTTGAAGTTATTTCTAGTGCTTAAAAAGCCAACTTGCTGGTTCATTGGGAGTGTTTATTTTCTGCCTCCTTCCTGATCAAATACTGCGGCAATCTGTAAAAACATAACCAGGCTAGGGGCAGTTTAACTTGAAATTAATCTTATCTAGGCTATTAAGCACCTAGTTTTTCTGGTTTCTGCAATTCTATCACAATAAACATTTTGAGATGCCGCTCTCAACTCCAAAAACTAACACAATTATATAAAGAGCTTAGCCATTATCAAACTTATCTGGAAGGCAATGTAGCTCAACATGTCGGCAGCGTTTCTGTCCTCAGATTTTTTTTTTTTTCCCCCAACTAGTTCTTTATTCACTCCCATGCTCTACCCTGGATCTCCTTAGCTCTTGCCTTCAATGGACGGCTGTCATGTGGAACTTTATTGAGGGCCTTCTGAAGCTCATGATAAATCATGCTGTATGCATTGACACTGTCAACCTTGTCTGTAACCTTCTCAAAGTCAAAGAAGTTTGGCAGATTTCTGCTCTTGCCTAGATGAGGTTTTTCTCTATCTCTCCATAGAAGATGATAAGTCTCGTACCTTGCACACTGAACAAAGTTTCTATTTTTGACACAAGTTATAAATGCCAAGTTAAATGATCCAGTGAACATTTACTTAAAATATGTAACTTGTGATACATAAGTTATCCATGCCAGGCTAATGTTCTCTTTCTTTGTCTGTCAACTCCACATATTCCTTCTAAAATCTCCTGCTTCAGATCCTCATTTTGTCCTTAAAAATTAAGGATAGCAAATGACAATTTAAACATTGAGTTATACATTAGCACATTCAGTGATGTGCCAAATATCCTAAAACCAGACTTGAAAGTCTCACAGCAGTTATTGCTATCTCTCCATTTTTGCCATCTGGAGCTCATCATGCCGACTTCAGGGATCATTCTGTGAAGAGTTCTAGGACTCTATTCTAGTGAAAAAGATGCTAAAACTAACTTTTGCACAACCTTTGGAAATGGTCTTTTTTTTTTGTTAAACTCCAAGTTCTGCAGTATGCTTTTGTTCACTTAAAATTTATTGTGAGAGGTTTTTAATGATTATTTTTCATTCATATAATTTTTCTAAGATATTTTTCATTCTTTTTATAGTTGTTTTTTTTCTTTCTATGGATCCACAGCATTACATTTTATGAATGCACCATAAATTATTAAGCCAGTCTACTATTGATGGGCATTGTTTTCAATAGGGAATTTATTTATTTATTTATTTTTAAATCTCAAGTCTGGCCCTATTTCTAGAGGTTTCCCTTTGCAACTACAACTTAGCCTAATTTCGAGAACCACCCATACACTGGCTTCCCTTTGCATGTCATCTCGTACCTGAAACCAAACTAGTACCCCTGATGTCATCTAAATAGCCACTTTATCCAACCAAGACTTATAGTTTCTTATTTTAACTCCTCTGACTAAGCTGTTCTTTCCCTATAAGTCTTTTGGCATAACTTCCTTTTCATGCAATTCCCATCCATTCTCAAGACCCAGTTAAAGATTTTTGCTGTTCACTCATCTGTCCTTGACACTCCAGCCTGTGCTCATTCTATAGCCAGTGCCCTCTTATTGCCCTATCATATGCTGAGCTCCATGATAAAAAGGACTGGGTCTCACCATTCAGAGACCCACCATCCTGACTGCCATTTACCTAGCAGGGGCTCAGAAAGTATTTCTATATTGGAATGGCATTGAACTGATTGCTTCCACCTTCATTTAGATGATACATCTGCTACCTCATGTCTTTCACTGCATTGTGTGTGTGTGTGTGTGTGTGTGTGTGTGTGTGTGTCTGCGTGTGTACTCACACACATGTGGTATGTGCACATGTGTTTAGATCCATTATCTACTTCTAATTGGTACTCTCATCAAGGACAGCTGCCAGGCCTTAAACTAGTTTATATTCACTTCTGAGAATAGCTCAGTATTCTACACACGGTGATGTTTAACAGACCTACTTGTTGATTGGCATTTATAGGAGTGATAGTCAAAACACTTAATAATCATAAGGGATGCTCAACCAGTCAAAATGGATGTTGGTCATAAGCAGTCCATTAAGCCATATCCTGTGTATACCGGCTCAATGTCGGTTCTGGTTGTTTTCTGTAGAGAAAAAGACTGCATGTAAATTAATTAGAAGCCCAAAATGTCTAGATTGTTAAAACAAATTTAGATAAGAGAATACTTTTAATGTGATGAAAAATGAGATTAATTTCACAAGTTTTAAATAATATTAAATAGTATTTTATCTTTTTAGTCTAGGAGTAGGCTAAACTTTTCACATTTCTATAATATGAATTTTCCTTGTTTTCTTAATAAATAAAGCAGTTGGACATGAAAGGAAAAGAGTAATCTATGGCAATGTCAGAGAGATAAATCTGATAGATCCTGGGTTGCTGGAGTTACCCAAGTGGAATTACCCAAGTAGCTTTGCTTAAGCCTCTGATCCTAGAATACACTAAGAATATGCTATTATTACAAATATTAAGGGTGCCAGTTAAGAAAATGTGCTCAATTTTCCAGAATTTCTGAGTGCTGGTATCTCCTTATAATGTTAAACCAAGAAGACCCTGTTGGCTTTAGTTTCAAACTGTAATAGAGACTTTTTCTAACCAATGGAGTTCCTTATAGATGAGCTAAATCCATGTGGAAAAAATCCAAGGCTAGGAGACTGAATACCAATGCAATGTCAATGCAAATGTCAAAGAGCAAAAACAGAATTTTTTTTTTTCTTTTTTAACAGAGGGAGAAACAGGAAAAAGATAGGTTCAAGATTGACGAACCTGGCAAGAAAGACCAAGTAAGTACCTATATCATATCCCTGGAGTATTTATTATTTCCAACTCTAATTACATTCTGCTGTGAAGTTTCTAGGGATAATGTGTATTAAGGGAAGATAGGAGCCTTCAATTACCTGAATTCCAAAACAATAAATGCATTCGTTCCTTCTTTTGTTATTTAATTCAATAAACATTCTTCAGTTCTCAAGGTGAACCAGGACAGATGCTAAGCAATGGGGGACTCAAAGACATTAGGAAGAGCTTGTTTAAAGGAAGGTGAAATCAAGGAGTGCAAGGTGAAATCAAGTCATAAAATGGGCAGAAGACATGAACAGACACTTCTCCAAGAAGACATAAGAATGGCTAACAGACACATGAAAAAATTGTTCAACATCATTAGCCATCAGGGAAATTCAAATCAAAACCACATTGAGATACCACCTTACGCCAGTTAGAAAGGCAAAAATTAATAAAAAAGGAAACAACAAATGTTGGAGAGGGTGTGGAGAAAGGGGAACCCTCTTACACTGTTGATGGGAATACAAGCTGGTACAGCCACTTTGGAAAACAGTATGGAGATTCCTCAGAAAGTTAAAAATAGAGCTATCCTATAACCCAACAATTGCACTATGCGGTATTTACCCCAAAGATATATATGTAGTGAAAAGAAGGGGCACATGCACCCCAATGTTCATAGCAGCAATGTCCACAATAGCCAAACTGTGGAAGGAGCTGAGATGTCCTTCAACAGATGAATAAATAAAGAAGATGTGTTCCACATATACAATGGACTATTACTCAGCCATTAGAAAGGATAAATACCCACAATTTGCATCGACAAGGATGGAACTGGAGGGGATTATGCTAAGTGAAATAAAGCAAGCAGAGAAAGAATTATCATATGGTTTCACTTATATGTGGAACATAAAGAATAGCATGGAGGACATCAGGAGAAAGAAGGGAAAAATGAAGGGGGTGGAAATCAGAGGGGGAGAAGAACCATGAGAGACTATGGACTCTGGGAAACAAACTGAGGGTTTCAGAGGGGAGTGGGGTGGAGGGATGGGTTAGCATGGTGATGGGTATTAAGGAGGGCATGTATTGTAGTGAGCACTGGGTGTTATATGCAAACAATGAAGTATGGAACACTATATTAAAAACTAATGAAGTACTGTATGGTAACTAACATAAATAAAAATTTTTAAAAAAGAAGTACTCAGTAAGTTTCTATTTATGTCATATGGTATGGTAGATATTATTAGAGACATAATATGCAATTGTTCTCATAGGAAAACTCATGTTCTAGCTTCTGAGACAAACTACCAAATTATTTTATTATAGTATAAGACTGATATCTAACAATTATACTACTACTTACAAATAAACCAAAGGAAATCTCAACAAAATTGCTGCGGAAATTCATATGTAATTTCCAAAAATGCTGTTCTTATTCAGAACATTCAGATAGTTTTACTCTGGGAAAATGTGTCACATTTGCTAGAATACCCTCTATGCTAATAAATTTTCACCTAGAAGGATGGATTTATTTTTTGAGAAACACTTAAGAGTCATTTTACAGACAAATCTAAAGAACTTGGATAAAAATATTTATTTATTTACGAAGAGATAGTGACAGGATAGCTCTTTCTTCTATATCATAACACAATTCTGAATCCTTTTCCATAGAGGTACAGAGCATATTTTGAGGATGACAGCATCTTAAGAATTAAGCATATGTCCCCTTATTGTTACTATTTGGAAGTACAACATCTATCTGCATGTTTAAAAAACCAATGATAGTGTTGTATATTGATATCTCATACCAGGCAGTATTAAATTCCATCATGGGTACAGGACATACTTCCAATTTTAATGCAAAAACAGATGAGAAGGAAAGTTGATGCTAACAGTATTGTTCTTCCTGTAGATTCATAATGATCAGATGGGCAGACAGGGGTTCAACCTTCGTTTGGGAAGCGTCTGAAATGGCCCACCTGGAGTATTTCTGTACCTTTTTTAAAAATGTGTATCTATTTTATACTATTAAGCATGGATCTGGGGTGGTTCTTCAGCGAATTATCCAACAAGTGAGTATCTAGTCCCTCCTTATCACTTGGCAAATATATAACACTTAAACAGTAAGGGTATTCAAAGTTACATCTTTTTATTTTAGAATTACAAATTCCTCCTTTCTCTGGACAGTGCAAATTCATGTCCCTTTTTCCAGAAATGACTCTGAATACTCTAAAAGATGATTGCTTTGATGAGTATGGTGCTAGTGTTAAAACTCTGTTAAGGTGGTGTTTGCCTTTACTTTAGTAAGTCTAATAACCTTACATTTGCTTGGTCAGTAGATTTTTCTAGCAGTCTTTTCAATAATTTGACAATCAACAAAAAACTTGTTACCAACGGATAAAATGCGTAACCTGGCTAATAATAATAATAATGAATAATTGCCATGCCCAGTCAACTCCCTCATGATGGCTAGAGGCTGAACCAGGTAACTTCTGAGCATCCCCTACTAGCTCTGAGAATCTGTGAATAATTTGTTTTTTTTCTAGTCTGCCCAAAAATGTCCCAGTTTGGCCCATCTTATTTCCTTAGATTTTTAGTGCATGACATTTCTGGTGATATTTTTGGTGCTTGGATAGTTCTCTGGCTATTGACATTTTTATTCAATCAATGGCAATTTTGATTCGTGTTTTGCTTGTTTTCCACTTTCTCATGGTTTCTTTGGCCCTTAATATTACTTTTCCTTTTTTGGTCAAGTATGTGCATCACAGTTAGCATTACTGATGATAACTAGACATTATTAGTGATGACGCTGTAGCTTGTGGCTTATACTATGCTTCACATCTATGATTATTGAGTTTGCTATTTAACAAATGTGTCTAGGAAAGTGTATATGCTCCCAGGTGTAAAAATGATGAAAAAAGAAAGGCATAAAGATGTGGTGGTTTGTAGTATGCGTGCTTGTGTTTATGTGCACATATGTATTCCAGAATCTTGTACGAATTAAGTACTTTCATTATCACTATTTTACAAAAAAGAAGCTGAAGTCCAGAGAGGTTAGGTAACTTACCAAGAGTCACACAGCTATTAGGTAGCAGAGACAGAATTAAAAAAAAAATAATTTAAAAATGTAGATTATTGTGTCTATCATTATTATTACCACAGGAATTATGATAATTAACATTTTTAGACCTTTTGGAAGCACTTATACACTGTAATTTGTCAATGTAAGTTAAACTGATGCAAAAGAGACCATCAATGAGAACAAGGATGGAGGGCTTTTATAGTAAGATGTGAAGCTCAGAGGGCCAAGTATGAACTTATAGGTGAGGGTACACAGGGGATCCAACTGTTGTGAAGTAAAGACTAAGGAGGGAGGCAGAACTGTCTCTATTGAAATACAATGTATGCACAATTGACAAATTCTGGACTAAAGAGTCTTAGAAATTTGGAAGGTACTTTCCCAGACATTAAAAAGATACAAATGGATGGAGAGGAGTTAAGATGGCGGAGGAGTAGGAGACACCGTTTTCAGCCGGTCCTCCGAGTCGAGCTGGATAGGTACCAGACCAGCCTAAACAACCACGGAACCAGCCTGAGACGCAGGAAGACGCATCTAGATCTCTACAAATGAACATCTCCAGCGCTGAGTATTGAGGTACGAAGCGGGGAGCCATGAAACTGTGCACAGATATCGGAAGATAAACGGAAGGGGGAGGGAGCCGCCGCGTTCGGGTGCCGGGAAGCGGTAGCCACTTGCACGGGAGAGCGGGCGGGGCTCGCGGTCGGCACCCGCAGAACAGCAGACTGTGACCGTGAGCCGGGTGCGCGCGCCACCAGGCATCTCGCGGATCACCGGAATCCCGGGGCGCTCACTGGATCCAGACTGAGACTGGGAGCTTCCGGAGCGCGCACGGGGCGGCTGGCGGCTGGCGGCATTAGAAACACAAAGGACAGAGACGCGCTGGCCCTGGAAGTGAGGGCAGGGACGCCGGGTGTGGGGCGCACATCCCGGGACGCTGCAGGGTTGAGCAGCACCAACAGTAACAGAGTTAAAGTTGCCAGAACATTAGTAGAGAACGGGCCGCAATCCTTCTGTTCCGTGACAGAGGCTGAAATTTGGCCGCTGCTGCTCTGACTCTCAGAAGAGGCACAGCAAACCGCCAGGGAAAGCCACCAGAGAACAAAAGCCTGGAAATACCGGCTCAGGGAGTGCCCATCCCCATCCCCCCTCGCAGGGGACACGGAGACTCTACCCAACCAGGGTTGCCTGAGTTTCGGCGCGGCAGGCCCCTCCCCCAGAAGGCAGGCTGAAAAATCAAGAAGCCCACAACCCGGGCGCCTGGGTGGCGCAGTCATTGAGCGCCTGCCTTCGGCTTAGGGCGTGATCCCAGCGTTCTGGAAAGGAGTCCCTCATCGGGCTCCTCCGCTGGGAGCCTGCTTCTTCCTCTCCCACTCCCCTGCTTCTGTTCCCTCTCTCGCTGGTTGGCTGCCACATAAATAAATAAAATCTTTAAAGAAGAAGCCCACATCCCTAAGATCCCTATAAAACAAGGGGCACGGCCTGGGACCCAGTCAATAATTTGGGCTCTGGAAACCCCGCAACCTCTCTTCATCAGAATGACAAGAAGGAGAAGCCCCCCCCAGCAAAGAAAAGACAGTGAGACTGTGGCCTCTGCCACAGAAATAATGGATATGGATGTAACCAAATTATCAGAAATGGAATTCAGAGTAACGATGGTCAAAATGATGAGTAGAATTGAAAAAAGTATAAACGAAAAGGTTACTGAGAATATAGAATCCCTAAGGACAGAAATGAGAGCGAATCTGACAGAAATTAAAAATTCTATGAGCCAAATGCAGGCAAAACTAGAGGCTCTGACAGCCAGGGTCACAGAAGCAGAGGAACGGGTTAGTGAATTGGAGGATGGGTTAATAGAGGAAAAAATGAAAATAGAAGATGGTCTTAAAAAAATCCACGCCCACGAATGTAGGTTACGGGAGATTACTGACTCAATGAAACGATCCAATGTTAGAATCATCGGCATCCCCGAGGGGGTGGAGAAAAACAGAGGTCTAGAAGAGATATTTGAACAAATTGTAGCTGAAAACTTCCCTAATCTAGCAAGGGAAACAAACATTCGTGTCCAAGAGGCAGAGAGGACCCCTCCCAAGCTCAACCACGACAAACCTACGCCACGTCACGTCATAGTGCATTTCGCAAATATTAGATGCAAGGATACAGTATTGAAAGCGGCCAGGGCAAAGAAATTTCTCACGTACCAAGGCAAAAGCATCAGAATTACGTCAGACCTGTCTACACAGACCTGGAATGAGAGAAAGGGTTGGGGGAGCATATTTAAAGCTCTTTCAGAGAAAAACATGCAGCCAAGGATCCTTTATCCAGCAAGACTGTCATTCAGAATTGATGGAGAAATAAAGACATTTCAGAATCGCCAGTCTCTAACCAATTTTGTAACTACGAAACCAGCCCTACAGGAGATATTACGGGGGGTTCTATAAAAGTAAAAAGGCCCCAAGAGTGATACAGAACAGAAAGTCACAGCCAATACAAAAAAAGACTTTACTGGCAACATGGCAACATTAAAATCATATCTCTCAGTAATCAGTCTTAATGTAAATGGTTTGAACCATCCCATAAAACGCCACAGGGTTGCAGATTGGATAAAAAGAAATGACCCATCCATTTGCTGTCTACAAGAGACTCATTTCAAACCCAAAGATGCATTCAGACTGAGAGTAAGGGGATGGAGTACCATCTTTCACGCAAATGGTCCTCAAAAGAAAGCTGGGGTAGCAATTCTCATATCAGATAAATTGGATTTTAAACTACAGACTATAGTTAGAGACGCAGAAGGGCACTATATTATTCTTAAGGGAAGTATTCAACAAGTGGATATGACAATTATAAATATATATGCCCCCAACAGGGGAGCAGCAAGATACACAAGCCAACTCTTATCCAGAATAAAGAGACATATAAATGAAAATACATTAATAGTAGGGGACCTCAACACTCCACTATCAGAAATAGACAGAACACCCTGGCAAAAACTAAGCAAAGAATCAAAGGCTTTGAATGCCATACTCGACGAGTTAGACCTCATAGATATATATAGAACACTACACCCCAGAACCAAAGAATACTCATTCTATTCTAATGCCCATGGAACATTCTCAAGAATAGACCATGTTCTGGGACACAAAACAGGTCTCAACCGATACCAAAAGATTGAAATTATCCCCTGCATATTCTCAGACCACAACGCTCTGAAATTGGAACTCAACCACAAGGAAAAATTTGGAAGAAACTCAAACACTTGGAGACTAAGAACCATCCTGCTCAGGAATGACTCGATAAACCAGGAAATCAAAAATCAAATTAAACAATTTATGGAGACCAATGAGAATGAAAATACAACAGTCCAAAACCTATGGGATACTGCAAAGGCAGTCCTAAGGGGGAAATACATAGCCATCCAAGCCACACTCAAAAGAATAGAAAAATCTAAAATGCAGTTTTTATATTCTCACCTCAAGAAGCTGGAACAGCAACAGAGGGACAGGCCTAATCCACGCACGAGGAAGCAGTTGACCAAAATTAGAGCTGAAATCAATCAAGCAGAAACCAGAAGTACAGTAGAGCAGATCAACAGGACTAGAAGCTGGTTCTTTGAGAGAATCAATAAAATTGACAGACCACTGGCAAGACTTATCCAAAAGAAAAGAGAAAGGACCCAGATTATTAAAATTATGAATGAAAAAGGAGAGGTCACGACGAGCACCATTGAAATTGGAAGGATTATTAGAAATTTTTATCAACAGCTATATGCCAATAAACTAAGCAATCTGGAAGAGATGGAATCCTTCCTGGAAACCTATAAACTACCAAGATTGAAACCGGAAGAAATTGATTCCTTAAACAGGCCAATTAATTATGAAGAAATTGAGTCAGTGATAAACAACCTTCCAAATAACAAAACTCCAGGCCCGGACGGTTTTCCTGGGGAATTCTACCAAACATTCAAAGAAGAAATAATACCTATTCTCCTAAAGCTATTTCAAAAAATAGAAACAGAAGGAAAGCTACCAAACTCATTCTATGAGGCCAATATTACCTTGATCCCCAAACCAGGCAAAGACCCCCTCAAAAAGGAGAATTACAGACCGATTTCCCTAATGAATATGGACGCCAAAATCCTCAACAAGATACTTGCTAATAGAATCCAACAGTACATTAAAAGGATTATCCATCACGATCAAGTGGGATTCATACCTGGGATGCAAGCGTGGTTCAATATTCGCAAATCAATCAGCGTGATACATCATATCAACAAGAAAAGACTCAGGAACCATATGATCCTCTCAATCGATGCTGAAAAAGCATTTGACAAAATACAGCATCCTTTCCTGATTAAAACCCTCCAGAGTGTAGGAATAGAAGGTACATTTCTCAATATCATAAAAGCCATCTATGAAAAGCCTACTGCAAATATTATTCTCAATGGGGAAAAGCTGGAAGCCTTTCCCTTAAGATCAGGAACTCGACAAGGATGCCCACTCTCGCCACTATTATTCAACATAGTACTAGAAGTCTTTGCAACAGCAATCAGACGACAAAAAGGGATCAAAGGTATTCAAATTGGCAAAGAAGAAGTCAAAATGTCTCTCTTTGCAGATGACATGATACTCTATATGGAAAACCCAAAAGAAGCCACTCCCAAATTATTAGAAGTTATAGAGCAATTCAGTAACGTGGCAGGATACAAAATAAATGCTCAGAAATCAGTTGCATTTCTATACACGAATAACGAGACCGAAGAAAGAGAAATTAGGGAATCCATCCCATTTACAATAGCACCAAAAACCATACGTTACCTTGGAATTAACTTAACCAGAGACGTAAAGGACCTATATTCTAGAAACTATAAATCACTCTTGAAAGACATTGAGGAAGACATAAAAAGATGGAAAGATATTCCATGCTCATGGATCGGAAGAATTAACATAGTTAAAATGTCCATGCTACCCAGAGCAATCTACACTTTCAATGCTATCCCGATCAAAATACCAAAGACATTTTTCAAAGAACTGGAACAAACAGTCCTTAAATTTGTATGGAAACAGAAAAGGCCCCGAATCTCCAAGGAACTGTTGAAAAGGAAAAACAAAGCTGGGGGCATCACAATGCCGGATTTCGAGCTGTACTACAAAGCTGTGATCACAAAGACAGCATGGTACTGGCACAAAAACAGACACATAGACCAATGGAACAGAATAGAGAGCCCAGAAATGGACCCTCGGCTCTTTGGGCAACTAATATTTGATAAAGCAGGAAAAAACATCCGGTGGGAAAAAGACAGTCTCTTCAATAACTGGTGCTGGGAAAATTGGACAGCTACATGCAAGAGAATGAAACTTGACCACTCTCTCACACCATACACAAAAATAAACTCCAAATGGATGAAAGACCTCGATGTGAGACAGGAATCCATCAAAATTCTAGAGGAGAACATAGGCAACAACCTCTACGACATCGGCCAAAGCAACCTTTTTCATGACACATCCCCAAAGGCAAGAGAAACAAAAGATAAAATGAATTTATGGGACTTCATCAAGATTAAAAGTTTCTGCACAGCCAAGGAAACAGTCAGAAAAACTAAGAGGCAGCCCACGGAATGGGAGAATATATTTGCAAATGACACTACAGATAAAGGACTGGTATCCAAGATCTACAAAGAACTTCTCAAACTCAATACACGAGAAACAAATAAACAAATCAAAAAATGGGCAGAAGATATGAACAGACACTTTTCCAATGAAGACATACAAATGGCTAACAGACACATGAAAAAATGTTCAAAATCATTAGCCATCAAGGAAATTCAAATCAAAACCACACTGAGATACCACCTTACGCCAGTTAGAATGGCAAAAATAGACAAGGCAAGAAACAACAATTGTTGGAGAGGATGTGGAGAAAGGGGATCCCTCCTACATTGTTGGTGGGAATGCAAGTTGGTACAGCCACTCTGGAAAACAGTGTGGAGGTCCCTTAAAAAGTTAAAAATTGAGCTACCCTATGATCCAGCCATTGCACTACTGGGTATTTACCCCAAAGATACAGACATAGTGAAGAGAAGGGCCATATGCGCCCCAATGTTCATAGCAGCAATGTCCACAATAGCTAAATCGTGGAAGGAGCCGAGATGCCCTTCAACAGATGACTGGATTAAGAAGTTGTGGTCCATATATACGATGGAATATTACTCAGCTATCAGAAAGAACGAGTTCTCAACATTTGCTACAACATGGACGGCACTGGAGGAGATAATGCTAAGTGAAATAAGTCAAGCAGAGAAAGACAACTATCATATGATTTCTCTCATCTATGGAACATAAGAACTAGGATGATCAGTAGGGGAAGAAAGGGATAAAGAAAGGGGGGGTAATCAGAAGGGGGAATGAAACATGAGAGACTATGGACTATGAGAAACAAACTGAGGACTTCAGAGGGGAGGGGGGTTGGGGAATGGGATAGACCGGTGATGGGTAGTAAGGAGGGCACGTATTGCATGGTGCACTGGGTGTTATACACAACTAATGAATCATCGAGCCTTACATCGGAAACCGGGGATGTACTGTATGGTGACTAACATAATATAATAAAAAATCATTAAAAAAAAAAAAAAAAAAAAAAGATACAAATGGTGCAATAAAGAGGCATAATGGGTTAATAAGTACTGCATCAGGAGGTCTCCGCAGCAGTACTGGTAGATAAGTCTGAATGTCTAAAGGCTGATATATAGAGAAGGAATCTATGAACTTATCATTTTAGCCCAAGGAAGGAACTTGAAAGTTCTGGAAGGTCACTGTGTTAATTTTCCAGATGAATCAACAGACCCAGAGACTTCGTTATCTGGCCATTTGACCCTTGGATAAGAACCCAGTTGTCCCGGCTGCCCATTCAATTTTCTTTCCACCTCACCATTCTTCTGCTTTATGTCAGTGGAAATTCACCCTGAGAGGGGCTCCTGCTCCTATCTTTGGCATCCCAGCAACTGCCTGCTCTGACACGATTTCCTTCTCAAGCTCGGCACAGAGAAGAGCGTGACTGCACACCTTCCTAGTGAACAGAGGAAGACAGATGCCATCTGAGGAGGCGTCTCTGAGTCCTTCCACTCACTGGCACCCAGGCACCTCCAGCGTGCATGCATGTGCAAGTGGAGTCTCACTTTCCATTTGCAAACTTGGAGCTCTGTTCTAATAATAGCCTGTGGTGAGACCTTTCTTTCCCCAGAGGCTGTGATTCCTCCATGTGGTAGTCACTTCGAAAACCTGCCTCCTGCTCTGCTTTTTTTCAGAGGAAAGCTCTTGGGAAAATCCTGCTTACAGGGACATTCAAGAACAGCAAGTAGCAATGGCTTCTTCCTCTCAGGACGAAACCAACCTGAGTCCACGCTAAACAAAGGAGTGTGAGGCAAGAAATGGTTCAGGCTCAGCTCTGGTGGGCAGTACCTTGGGCTTTCCACACACAAGAATTAAAATCATGCTGCTTTGGACAGACATATTTCCTAACATTTCTTAACTATTTTGAGAAGGGAAGGGACTGCAAGTAGTTGGTTGGGACAGAGATTTTGTGAATTTTCTTACTTAAACCCATAGAAATAAAACAGGCATCAGGGATTAGCATGAGGTGGTGGCAAAGCACTGGACTAAAGTCCAAACAAATTGGTCTTTGTCATCCCTCACCACCTTTCCTCCTGCGCTTATACTGTTATTTAGCATTGATATTCTGTCTGCCAGTTATTTCTCTGGCCACATGTTATCCTGTTGGTTAAAATAGGGATTGGTAACTAACAGTAATTGCTATATTTGATTATGCACATTCTGTGTGACTTCTTTGCAATATCTCATTTAAAAACAACACTAGAACAGATATTATCCATGTTCCTAGAGAGATGAGATGACTTGCTTAACTCTATGCAAGTAGCTCACTGCAGCAATGGATAAGAGAGAGCCCCGGCCTTCCAGTGCCTGGCCCAGTGCACTCTTAAATGTACCCTCATCACGATTCACACAGAGCCCTATCACTGAACAGTTGCACTGTACCACAGCTGGGGCCTTACTTCACTGGCTGCCAAAAACATTGAGTGAGCGAGTGGGCATGAAGTTGTCCAATGAAGGGATTAATGGTACCCATGTTGAAATTAGCTTTAAAATCCTGATTAGAAGTCACTCTCCCTTGCAATGAATTTGGCTCAGGAAATCGAGAGAAGAGAAGCTATTTAGAAAAGTGGTTGATGCCTCAGGTTTTGCAGTCAAGCTGCCTGTGTTTGAATCCTGGGTCTGACATTCTCAGTACTTATGTGACCTTGAGCAAGTCATTTAGGATTTATAATTCTTCATTCTTCAAGTGGGGTTAACAATAATATCTACCTCCCGAGGTAATGATATCTTTAAACAGCAGTACTTTCAACAGGCTTAGCACATAATGAATGCTCAGTGCACATTTTTCCTCTCTCTGCTTCCTTCTCCCTTTTCTTCTCCACCATCCTTCCCAGGAAACTGGGACAATATCAGCAGTGCTGCTGACCATGTCACCACAACACAAAATACCGGCATGATTAAGTTAGATTAAAAGATGGGCACTTATGACTTTTTCAAAGCACTGACTGGGATTCCAGAATTAAAAGCATCCAAATGCCAAGAGATGCTGAGTGCTTTAACATGAGATGATTCTCAAGGTGGACTCTTCAAGTGTAATATGACATTCTCAGTTTAGATCTGTCCGGATCTTATAATTTCTGCTCTACACATGTAGAGGATGTCTGGTCTAGCTATCTTCGTCAAAAGATATGCACTAAAATTAGATAGATAGATAGATAGATAGATAGATAGATAGATAGATAGATAGATAGATATAGAATAGATATAGATACATATGTATTATGTGTATGTACACATGTGTATGTGTGTCCCCATATATACACCCATGCTCACGTACTGTATCATGGAGAGTAGTTTCAATGATATTAACCTTCCTGAATCTCAGCTGTAAGTGGAGATTTGCCACCTTTTTAAATACAGAACTTAAAGCTCAGAGATGTTAGGTCCACACTGAGACACATGCTTCTTTTCATTTTAACATCCTGACACTTCTACTAGGATACTTCTGGGCAAACTTCCAGTATTGGGAACCCAAGCTGGGAAGCAGGCTCATGGGGAACATATCTGAACATCCTGTCAAAGAGAAGTTGTTGAAGGCTAATCTTTTTGAGTGGTCTATAAGAAACAGAGTCTATTTGGGTCCCATTCTGCCTTCCTTTCCTTGGTCCCTTGCTCCTTTTAGGCAATTAATATATAATTCCAAAGATGATTCCAACCTCTTTTTTTTCCCCCACATGGGAAAACTGTCACCAAGAACCACTAATTCTACAAATCACGATACTTGATGTGCCACACAGCACACCGAGAAACCCACATTACATCCGCCTCTAATTCCAGGTAAAAGATTATGACAAAAATCACAGAATCTTTGGCAAATAAAACTTGAAAGACATCTGCTCCAAAATTCTCATTTTACAAATGAGAAGGAAAAACAGAGAGGTTAAAATAAATTTGTCCAAAACCAGAGTTTCATTCATTGGTTTTAATTGTTTCTAGAATTTCATTTCTGTATGCATTTCCCCCACAAGGAAGAAAACAAGGAATCATTTTCCTTTCATAAAGAGAGAGAGAGAGAGTAAAAAGAAAAAATAAGACAGAAGCAAAGCAACAGAATTTATCTTTATGAAAGCAAATTCTGTAGATATTTTGCCAAAAAGGACACATAGTGAAAATGGATTAGTTCATTTGAGTGGTTTGTGGAAAATATATATTTCCCGAAGCAGGTGGTGCTATCAAAGTGAATAGGGAGAAAAATGTCGTGTATGAAAAATATTTTTTTAAAATGCTATTTTTCAAGTCGAAAGGGAAATGACACAAAATCCTACCACTGACTCTGACAGCATATTCTAATGGGTTCTGGCTGTATTTTAGAGAAACACACACCCACATACAAACAGAAACAAACATTTTCAAAAAGGATATGTATAGAAAACCCTGGAGGTTTTACATTTGTTAGATGGAAGAAAAAAAGAAAGACAAACGGCCTGCCAGATAATGAGATGAGTGAGCAAGTAAGTCATTGGAAACTCACAAAATGCACTTTTTTGAGACTTTTCTAGTACTGTTGATATAAGCAGAGAGACACGGATGGAATAAGAAGCAAACTGTTGCCCCATGGACATTTCAGCAAAATTCCAGAATTCAGCACTTTAAAAAAGTAGCTCCATGGTTAATGTGTAAATTAATTTGTTTTTAGTATATTTCTATCTCGTCCTCTTTCTTATTTTTCTAGGCTTTTTAAATTTTTCTCTAACTTGTAAAATTCAATTCAATAGGCATTTACTGAATTCTAGCCACAGAATATGATTTGAACCATACAGGACATTATAGGGCATATGTGGAGGTTAGAAATGGTAAAAAACATGCCAGTCTGTTAGGAGAATTAGCCTATTCCATTAAGTACTAAACTATATGGTGATCTGTGAGTGCTGGTCCCTGACCTCCTGAAAGACCATGTAATTTATCATCTCACTGGGATACTTTTTAAAAATCTTTCTATTGAAATATAATCTACATACCAAGAAGTGCATATATCATAATTATACAACCTCATGCCTCTTTCTCCTCTGTTCACTGACTTACCAATCTGTCTACTGAGAAAAACTAACCTACCTTTCCCTCTGTCTGGCATGCGTGCTCTATGTAACAACCATAGTAACAATACCACTGACCCACTTCCACTTAGAGAGCTGCTGTTCATAACAGGCACAAAGGCAAGAGCACCCAGAGAGTAATGGCCAGATTTCATGCCCAGGTGTACTCTTTTCTAAAAGTCTGATTTCTTTTCTGCCCCTCCCCCAGTGCCTTTGCTTATGAGTCCCATCTTTACCCAGGAGGCCGCTCTTCACTTCTAAGCATATTGAGAACCAACTCGTAACTCAGTCCGAGTGAAGCTCCTACTGACTCTGGCACCTCTTCGTTGAGTTTCTCCAATTCTTTTAATTTTTACCATACAGTTTTGTGCCTAAGTCAACTTCTACATTTTCTGGTCACTGTTGCATTAAGATCAATTCCATAGCACAGTCTCTAGCAAATAGTAAGTCCTCAATGGTTAAATTCTGTACTTGAACTTGCCTCCAGAGTCAACACTGCAATCTTACTGGAACAGAGGGTTTAGGTAGTCTTCCCGACAAGTTCCTAATTCCTCATATAAGTACGACATTGATGTCTATGTGGTGTCTCAAGGTAGAACACTCAGGAACATCACAAGTAATTTCCCAAACCTCAAGCACAGTACATACTCAGGCACTTCTTAGTTATATATCTTAAATCTAGATTGAATATGTTTTTTCACCATCATACTCAATGTCCTCTCCTGGGTCAGTTCATCAGTTCTACTCTGGACCATTAGAAAAGTTACTTATGCCAGGCACTCCCATACACTTCAATCCATTCTTACCATGTTGTTACCAGAGATGCCTTGTTAAAATGACAGTGAAATTGATCTATGGCCTTGCTAGACACTCCTAATGGTTCCTCTTTGGTACTAATTCCATGGTATGAAATTCAAGGTCTTTCATGATATCCTACCCAGAACAGATATTTACATGCTCAAATGGTTACCAGATCGTGATCAGAAAAGAGAGCTAGCTAAACTTGCTGGTTAATATCTTCTTGGAGGAGGCAGAATGTCAGATTAAAGGGCTTCCTTTCTCCGTTTTTACTTAGCAAGCAGAAACACTCAGTTTATGGCAATAAAGGCATTAATTAAGCAGAGTATGGGAAAATGTCAATGAGAATTGACAACTGTGACTTCTCAGTTAAAATATTAAGTAAAAGTTGCCTGCACTCCTTTCTCCTCCACCCTCTCCTCTTTCTTGCTCCTCCAATATTTGATTAAATACACTAGAACGAAAACATCAATTCACTCTCGTTAGAGGGCAAGACATCGTGAATTAATGAAGTCAGATCTGTGGCCATTTTGATTCAATTCTATTACTTTCAAGTACTTATGATAACTGGACCTTAATCATTTCAACATAGAGATCCTTAGTATAATTTAGCACATATGATATTGATCACCTAAAGTCATTCGTAACTTGCAAATATATATACAACCACACACATTTATATACATATGCACATACATATATACATATACATGTGTGTTGTGTTTATGGTAAATCTATATTCATAATTATTGCTAAAAGTAATTTTTAATTATATATGTGTTTGTGACTGTGTTTTGGGTTTTCAGAGCTTATTAACTATTAGCATTTCTTAAAATATTTTGTTCCTTCCTGCTTTTATGGAGGTTTTCTGTAACTATGTCACACCCCTCCATCTCTCTATAAAGAAAAAGGATTTTTTTTTAATTCAAATTTCAGTTCCACCTCTTCTCAATTTGGTGGGACCTAAATTAAAAGGTTTTACTACAAAGGAGTATCAAGTTAAAATAATGATGATATTTATTGCAAGAGACCTATAATGTGAGTCAAATTGCCTTTGGAGCTCAAAGATAAGAGTTTTGAAGCTGCATATTACTGGATGAAAATCTTGAGAGCAACAATGATACAAGCTTCATTACCTGGTGTCATGCTTATAACAGGGAGGCTTTCGGTTTTAAATGGTATTTATTGAAAGCTAACCAGATTGTGAGCATTTAATTGAATATATCAATTTTCAGGAGACCAGAATTGTTGTGTTTGCTTAGAAGCTTGTTCTAGAGAGCCCCCCCCCCACCCAACACTAGAACTATGTAATAATTCTGTGTCTGAAAAAAGCTTCAGGTAAAACGGTAATTTGCTTCTGCAATCGTATCAGTTACTCTGGCAAAATGCAACCCCAAATCTCACATGACAGTTTACAAATTAAAACCTGTAGAAATAATTAAAAAGGGAGATATGTACAGGAGTGTTACGTGGAAATGTAAAGCTTCAGCAGCCAGCTCTGCTGAGTGATAACTAGACGTGAGGTACAAACTAATTGTACGTACCTGTTTCTCATAGCAAAAACTGCATACACGCAGGTGCTGCAGTGGGAAGAAAGGGTGTGCACAACATTCTACTCCCTTAAAATTTCATGTAATCAAAGAGAACTAGTACTAGGAAAAATCTGACAGCATGGGAGGGAATGTCAACAGTTTGGTATTAAATAAATTATTGTGGATCTTTCTTATCTTATCAAAAGTTTTATTTTCCTGCACTTCCTTTCTATCTTACTGACTTATTCAAAAAAGGCTTTTAGAGCAACTACCTTGTTTGAGACGCTGTGCCATGATCAGTAACTTGTTCCTCCAACTGGATGTCTAATTCACTAAAGCCAGACTCTGTATTTTCTTCTTCTTCTTCTTTTTTTCCTTATATTCACAGTATAGCAGCTAGCACATGCCTAGGCATATGTTAGATATCCAATAATTATTTTAAAACAAATTAAAGGATAAAAGAGATATAATTTTTCTAATCCCAAAGACTCGCCAAGACACCATCGCTTAGCAGCTGTTTAAAAAATTTTAATTCATTTTTTGTAAGCAGCTTTTTACTGCAAGTCTAGATACAACTTTTAGTTATTCCAGTGAGATTTTTTTCATCCCAAGGGCCTGGACCCAAACTGGAATAACTGTCAGAAGCAACATTAATTGCCCCCCTTCTTGGCAGCTGGGGTGTGAAAATTGGTGTGGAGAGAGACTGAAATTTCTGTTCATCCCAAGAGGTAGCCACCGGGGACTCGATGCAGCCCATTAGGGGGACAGATGCGTGCAGGCAAGTTTCATATCTGTCTGAACAGCTCCTACAGTCTGGGTAAATAAATACCTTAAATCCCTAGAGCCAACAAACTTCTTTAGGATTTTCTCCTAATCTTACGGAGTCCGATGGTGTCTGGGCCTAAGGCATTTTCTAATTGTGAGTAATTTACCTTGGAAAGCTCAGGAGCCTGCATCTCAGTGAGTATGACCACTCAACCAATGATTCCTGAATAGAAATGCTCATTCCCACCTTCATTCCTTTACACAGACGCCTTCCTTTTCCTACGGACTCTTCTCTTCCCTTCTGGAGAAGATAAACAATACCCATCCAAAGCACAAAGCCCTTCTCAGCCACCTGCTTCCAATGATTACTTCCTCCTCTGAGCTCTTTCAGCCTGACCACCCTCTGACCGCTTCTCATATATTGCTTGGTACCTTTTGCTGCATTTGTACATGTCCTTTCTCTGCCTCTCCACCTGTGTCATAATCATACAGGTTCAGAATTCGTGTTTCTGTATAGCGTCTAGTGCAATATAAGAAACACCGAGGGTGCTGGTCCATGGCATGACTGATTAGTTCTAGTCCGTTTGCTTACAGCAACAACGAGGTGTAGGAACTCTGATCATTATGCCTCTCACAGTCCTCCATTAGCTGTTTGCACATATTTGCTCATTTACTAGCTTTTCCCTGTTCTATGATTGCTAGCCCTTTCTTACGAGAGTGAACGTCCTGGAGGTAGAAACCTTGGTATATGTCTGACAAAATATAAGAAGACTCAAAGGGAAAGACCTACTTAAGGAAGCATTCCAAGCTGAGGAAGGACTTGATCAAAGATGTAGGCATAATCAAGTGCCCTGATCAGATACAAATAAATGTTTCAGTCTAAATTTCCAACAACAGAGTTGGCCATCCAGGGAAAATATAATTTGAGATGCACATGCAGAATCTGGATGACAAGTGAAGAGGTGGAAGAGGGGATACCTGTCCTAAGTAGGGGTTTAGACCGCATGAGCTTCAAGTCCCCAGTCTGCTGGAGTTCTTGAATTCAAGGTCAGTGTGATGGTTAATCTTATGTGTCAACTCGACTGGGCCATGGACAGCCCAAACATTTGGCCAATATTATTCTGGATATGTACGTAAGTGTATTTCTAGATTAGATTAACATTTGAATCAGTAGGCAAAGTAATGCAAATTGCCCTCCATGATGGGGTGGGCCTTATGCAACCAAATGAAGACCTGAATAGAGCAAAAAGTCTGAATAAGAAGGAACTTTGCCTGCCTGATTGATTGAGCTGGGACATTGGTATTTTCTGGCCTTTGAACTCAGACAGAGACATTAGCTCTTCTTGGGTCTCAAGCCTGCTAGTTTGTAGACTGGAACCTCCATCACTGGCTTTCCTAGTCCTCAGGCCTTCAGACTCAAACTAGAACTATACCATCCGCTCTCCTGATCTTCAATTTTCCAACTGCAGATCTGAAGGTCTTGTCAGCTTCTATAATCATGTGAGCCAATTCCTTATTAATGAACCTATCTCTCTCTCTTCACACACACACACACACACACACACATGCATATACATATACCTATATGTAGGTATGAATGTGTGCATTATAATATATATGTGTGTGTGTGTGTGTGTGTGTGTATGTGTGATCCCATTGGTTCTGTTTCTCTGGAGAACCTTGACTAATACAGTCAGTATTGCCTGTTTTAGAAAGTGCTGCTTTCTGACTGGAGGGAATGAAGGCATGAGGAAGCTGGCTTCAGCCCCTGGCCAGTCCATCAAACAACGCCTCTAGCCTTCCAATTGGACTCTTTGCTTTATTTGTTCTAAGAAGGAAAATAAGTTTTGTCTTATTCCCCTCTGTTCTTACCAATCTATCCTTTGATATTTGGCAAGAGCTGGTAGCTTTTCTTGCGGTCTGACTGGATCTGGAAATAACATAGTTATTTTTGTTTTAACATAATAGCAAAGAAGAACTTGAGCTTATATGCAATTTAGGCTTATCAAGCCCAGACATATTTGTTTGTGTACAATCAGCACGCCTGAGTGATGTCAGAAGAGCTCTGAAAACAATATATTCTGAAGCCAGAGCTGTTAGTGGGTGGAACCCTCCCAAATAATAAGCACTGTACACATGGCTGGAACTAGAATGAGTTATTAAGTACAATACAACCTGCTTTAGTCCATACAGCATGCCATACGATTCAGAAACAAAACAGGAAAGGAGGAATAAATGAAAGAGAATGGGCTAAACATGAAGGAAATTGTGTATTTGTGAGCTCTCTAAAGGCACTCAGTTAATAGTTGTTGAGTAACATAACTTTTGAAATAAAATTACATTTGCACATGTATATATGTGTGTGTATATATATATATGTACATATATATGCGTATGTGTGTGTGTATATATGTATATATATATATATATACACACATATATATGTGTATATATGTGTGTATATATATATATACATACACATATATATATAAAGAAAGATGACATAGTAGAGATACTGCAAATGCATTCACATACAGGGTTGGCATTGTTGATGAATTAATTACCGTATGCTAAGATATTCAAGATACACAAAGACCCCTGTTGTAGTCTTCATCTTTCTCTCTCCTGGTGTTGTCTTCCCTTTGCACTGTAGTGGGCTATACCCTGAACTCTCTTCATTCTACGTGTATTCCATCCCATGCACCCTCAATCTACTTTCAGTCAAAAAACACAGTTTTCAAGCATCCACAGTCGTGGCAAAGATTTCTCTCTGAAGTTGTTCTCAAAGAGAAAAGTTCCCATGTCTCAGGAACTATATTTCTAGTAACATTGCTAGTCTTGTTCCAGATTGCCTTTGCACACATGTAGACTAAGAGAAAACAGAGAACAGTGTCCATTAAAAATGAGTATGTGCTTTAAAAACGAAATGATCTTTGCCTGTCAATGGCGCTGGCAAAATATAATGTTCTGCTACCTATGGTTTTCTGTCCCAACCTCTCACCTTTAAACATACCCCAGGGGTTGACAGATACAGTTAAATGTATTGATGGATGTTTTATGGAGGTTTTATACCTATCTTATATTCACTCCATGAAAGTGACATTGCAAGTGATGAAGGAGATAGAATATTAGGAAACTAAAAATTCAGAGTTTGTTCTAAGTGATAGAGTTGCAAAGGAAAGTGTTCTTTCATTCTTTGAACTCATAGGGTAACAAAATATAACCACCCAGACAGTTTGCCTCGATTGCTCTGTTTTCTGTATCAGTACATTTTGAAATACAGTTTGATTCTTAGGCTTGCACCAAGATATCTGATTCATCATGTTGCAGTGGGGCCCTGATCATCTGAATTTTAAACAAAATAATCTAGAATATATTCTGGTAAAATAAACATGCAAAACCACACTTTGAGAATAATTACAGCCTTGTTTTACTCCCCACACCCCTTTTATTTTGAATTTCTCCCAGAATAAAGTATGGAGAAAAATACCTTAAAATTCGTAACCAAAAGACCTTTGAACTTATTTTTGGAGACTCTAGTATCTAGTCCTAGGTCTTCATTGGCTGACTTTCACTGAGATATCCCCTTAACCAATCAGAGTCTCAGTGTCTTTAATTACAAGGAAATGACAATATCTAGGTCCCATGGTTCCCACATTATCCAGAAAAATAATATTTGTAAAAGTGTTTTAGAAATTGGAAACTGCTGTATCCAAGCAAGGAAGCATTCAGAATACACCTGCAGTTTACTCTCTGGTCAGCTGGTGCAGTGGGAGGTGGATGGATGGTAAAGATGAGGTGAAAACCTTCCCTGAGGAGCTCATAGTCCAGGAGCAAGATACATTAAATAGCCTCGAGATAAAAGGTTCGATGACTGGCAAAGTGTATCATTCCTAAGGATTGCTAAGAAGGGAGAGAATAATGAACAGTGGATTACGTGGGAGGACATGGTAAAGGAACTGGGCTGTAAGTGGGCCTTCAAAAAAGGATGGTTTGTTGTTATATAGAGTGTTGGCGGAGACACTGCAGGTAGAAGAGAAAGGGTGGAAAAACCCAGAGATGGGAAACAGCACGTCAGGGAGCATAGAAAGGGAAAGAAGATGGCAAGGATGGTCTGAATCTCAGGAATCCAGAAAGCTTATCCCATATAATTCCTTATTTTGAATGGATTCAGGCTGTTCCCAAGTCTGCAACACTACCTTATCCATTTGACCGACACGCTAGAAGTCCCAATCAATATTTATAAATCTCTTCAGTACCAACTTTTATAGCAATATAATACACCATCCAAGGAAACCCTCCCATCAAGACTGAGTTAAATATGGTCCCATTAACATCATGGATCTATTGACCCATTGATATGTTTAAAAGGTCTCCATTGTAAAATTTGTGAATATGTAAATAGTATAAGCAGAAGGAAAGGACAGATTTTAGAATAACACTACTGTCCTTGTTATTGGATTCACATGCTTCTTTTCCAACATGTCCCTTCTATTTTTTTCCCCCAGTAAGTTCTCTTCAGTATCTCTAAACTTTTACGGATATAATTTTCTACCAGAAATGGAAAAAGAAAATCCAGTCAGACATCTTAAACACCTTTTGTATTTTTCTGCACTTTACACAAGAGCACAGAGGGATATTTTTTTCTACTTTGAGCATTATGATTTAATAGACTTTTTAAATAGAATGTCAAAAACAAAAGAATAATTTTAGTGCAATGGCATGAGAACTAAATGTATGGATTGATCCTCTGATAGGCTATTTACTCTCCATCTCCTTCTCATGTACTTTTTAAGTGATTCATGTAAGTGGCCAGAATGTTAGAGACCCAAGTTCCCTACTTATCAAACTGAAGGGGCAGGAAGCTAGCTCTCAGCCTTCCTGCCTCAACGATACAAACGGTGACATGTATGAAAGCACATTGATGACTATTTCAGAATCATTTATTTTTTTAATTTCTCAAAAGAGAAAGCAAGTTTTTACTGTTAGCAGGATGGAAGGCACCAGATTAACTAGCAACGAGGACCTATAAAAGAGGCAGAAGGCTTGAGGACTTGACATCTGCTTGCAAAATGCAAGGTGGACTGTTTCTTCTTGAACCTTATCACATTAATTTCCACCGAACAAAGGACTTCTGAAAAGATGTTTGCCTGAGAGGAAAGAGCTGCAGGCTGATGTGAGGAGACTGGGGCTCAAGTTTGGAATCCCAGTCACTTTACATTTCTCCGCCTTGTTTTCCCTATGGATAGGGTGAAGCGCCCATGTCAGAAGATACCCAAGGAAGTGTTAAACGAAGTTTCAGAGTAAATTTAACACTGTATCTATGCTGGTTATTAGGCTACTGTCTCTCAGCTCTAAATGCATCTTCTTATTCTCCCAAGTGACACCTAGAGGGGAACATAAAGGCTGGAGGAGGAAGAGGCTCCTGCATGTATTTTTGTTCATACATGCTTCTTACTGTGGAAGTTCTGTTTGGTTCCAAACAGCAGATGAATCCAACTTGAGAAATTTTATCTCCACTCCCAGGACCAGGCCCATTGTGCCTCCTCAGAGGACTATGTCCCAGCCTTACAGGGGCCCTCCTTCCAGCTTCTGAGGCAGCAGCGGGGCAGTGTTCCCTCCTCAGAAGCTTGGTTCCAGCTCTGTGCTTTCCTCCAATTGTCTGATGACTGCAGACTCTTTTCCTGGGGCCCAGGAGTGGAAGCTGCTTCCTGTAGTATCAACTTCTGTTACCTCAGGGATCCCTTTCTCTTTTTGCAGTGTCTCCCACATTTCTTTAACTAACTTGTGAGGCTACATTCTACTGTTGAAATCACCAGCATGCTTTTGGTTTTCTTAGTTGGAGCCTGATAAATTCAGTGGCTATAAACAAGTTGGAATATTTATAATATTAATAATATTTTGAAACTAGCTGTATTTCTTCTTCTCCAGGATTCTAAGCCTCCATCCCCTTCCCTACAAGCATTCTTTCTATAAGATGTTATTTGAGCAAAGACTCTTTCTCTTGGACCATCAAGACCCCACATGGATCTCTGTCAGTGAGGTCTGCCCATTGTTCCAGTTCTCATACTACAAGAAGCTTCTTTTTGTACCACGGAAGCAGGTGAATGGTCCTAGGAGGAAGACTTCCAGTAGGGTTACATCATAATTACTCTCAAATCAAGTCCAACATGAGCTTCAATCTCTTTTCTGCTTAATAGTGGTAGAGTTGTAGATTAGAGTTGTTTGCTGTGGGCTGATATTTGCAGGCAAAACTAACCGGGTGGCCATTATATCTAGAGCTGGGAATTAACGTGCAGCAGTCAGCGAACCTGCCTTACCGCAAAACAAAAGCCTTCTGAAATAATTGGCTTCTTGCTGCAGTCCTGCCACAACAGGTAGATAGGCAGGCATATGGGAATTGGTAAGCTTGGGAACACAGATACTCCCCTCCTCATGTAGCATTATTCATGTGTCCTGAACCTTCCATTCTGAATACTGGGTGATAGTTCAAGAAGATAATGGCCTTTGCCCAGGATCTGAATTCCTAGAGGACAAGAGGAGGCAGCACTGGGACTTCATTATAAGCTGGTCCTCTTGTAAGTTTTGTTGCAGCATGGAATTGGGAAAACCTTCCACAAAACTGACAGGGAGCTGAGTTCATAGCTTGTACCTGTGTTAAAAAAACACACCCTAACTTGATTCATTTCTGTAGTCAGTCTGTAACAAAATGCAAAGTGAGGGGTCTATATCCTGAATTATCTCAATGTCAATGTTATTTTCTATTAACTTCATAAGTCGTTATCATGGCTATAAATTTAATTATGATGATGCACTTTTAAGAATCTGCCTTAGGAACTGGAGGGGCGAATACTGTTTGTTAGGTGACATATCCAAATATTAAATTCAAAGAACTTGGCCCACTGAATTGTCCATTTAAGTTTTCCTGAATATAAAAATCTAGTCAAGAAGACAATACTAAAATGTTGAAAGTTAAATCACAATTTAAGTACGACTAAATATCTGGCATGGGCCAGACTTTACCAAAAGGGCTCACATTTAGCACCTTGAGTTTTTGAAAGAATTCCTCGAAAAAAGACTTTTGCTGCATTTGAAAGAAATTTTTCTGAAACACCATACCCCTTGCTGGTTTGCAAGACAGTTCATTTCTCCTATGTCTTAAATACTCTAATAGATTATAAATTCCTTGATAGAAGTGGCACTGGGATTAAAGCAAAGGAACCAGGAGGTCATCCTTTTCAGCCTCCCCTTATATGAGTATTTGGCCCTCTACTTTCCCTTCAATCAAAGATCATTTAGGCTCAGCTTGAACACTGTCCTACTACGGAGTTCACTAACCAATAAGGAAAACCATCCAGGTTAATTCTGCTTCCAAAATGAGAGCACCTAATCTTTTTTGTATCAGAATTCCACTTTCATGCAGTCATGAAATATCCCTGAAACCTTTCTTCAAAGCTGAACATCTAGTCTCTTTTGGGTTCTTTGACATGCTACACTTGAAGATTCTTTGGCATCCTGGTCTTTTTTCTTCAGGGTAACTTCTGGTTTGCTACGGTCTATATTTGTCACACCTTAAATTTAATATAAGCAAATGTTACTACGAACAACATTAACTGTGATTTATTAAAAACTGACTGTGTGTTGGTTACTATTCTCTCAAGTTTACCACATTAACATTTCCCAAAGGGCCAAGAACTAAGTGTCTGGGTCCTTCTTTTTAGAGATGAGAGACATGCAGTCAAGCACGTGGCCCAAGCTCAGTTAATGGACAAAGTAATGTTGAACCCAGGACCATGTGACGAAGCCCACACAGGTCCTAGAGCCAGGCGTGCTCACTCTGCGGGTACAGCCTAACTTCTAAGCATACATTACTCATGTTCATACCCTCACAGCACCTGGCTCAATACTTTGAATAATATTTCTTTTTTGTGGAATGAATGAATGTGTGAATGAATAACGGTGACAGCAAAAGCTGCTTCTTCAAGGCCACAGGCATACAGAAGAAACTTCAAAGTGACAACACACAAACAAAAGACTATCATTATTCATGTCTTTCCTCCCAAATTTCATCCGCAACTGCTTAGCTTACATCTCTATCTAAACATGTATAAACTAAACTCATAATTTTCCCCAAACCTCTTTTGCCTGTCCCTTCATTCTCTGTCCCCTCCCCTTTGGTTTATTTATAAACATCTAACCAGCAGCCAGTCCTTTGCCCACTTCCACCACATTCGTCCTGGATGTGTCGTTTCCCTTGGATGACAACAATACCTCTAACCGGCCCCTTTCTGCTTCCTTGCTCTGTCCTGGGTTCTCATAAAAGTGTTCTATTTTTGAATGTAAATTTGATCTTGTCACACCCTTTTAATAGCTGCAGTGACTTTGTATTTAGTGTGACTCCAAACCTTTTACCTAGTGCTGTGGCCCTGAACCCCCTTCAACCTCGCCTGAAGTACTCACGCTCTCCCCTGCTGCTCTTTAAATGTCTCGCTCTTTCCATTCCTCCCTCTGTCAAGCTCACTTCAACTTAGGGACAATTATTTTTCTATTATTCTCTCTCTCTCTCTTTTTCAATCTACAGTCCTTTTTAACTACTGTGTGTGGGGGAGGGAGGGGGGTTACCCATCTGTGTTTGCTATTTGTCTGTCTCTTCTATTAGAATGTGAGCTCTAACCAGAGAGGAATTCTATCCAATGCTCCTGGTATGTTAATACACACTAGACCCCTTTTAAAGTTATTTTTTGAATGGAGAGATCCACCTTGATACAATTGTTGAAGTCTAGGCTCTGCCATTCTAGCTTCCATTTGTTCTCCAACAGAGTACTGAGTGTAGAAGAATGTTCAAAACTTTTTTTCCCCATTATTCTTTAACTTCTACATCCACATTATTGAGTGCCTCATCTCCATAAGCTTTGCCTGATGCTGCTACTGCCTCTGGTCCCTTGGCACCTCCTTTGTAGTAGCTAGTGCCTCTATAAGTGCCTACCCTTTGAAAAGGCATGTTCCTCAGAGCAGTACTGTCCCAACTCCCACAGTTATAGGACCTTCACTGAGGTCACTTCTAAGCCCAGAACCCTTGGAAAGCTGAGTCACATTCACTCCTCCGGAAAAAGCAAGATGGTGCCCCTCAGCTGCTTTCCCTTTTCTCTCCCCACCTCCTACCATTTCTATTCACCTCAAGATTGCCCCTGCACTCTGGCTGGTGTGTTCTGGGTCTCTCAGTAGGTCCAGTGTGGGGTAGGCAGACTCAACGTCCTTCCTTTTATTGGTCATTCTAGATAAATATCCATATCTTTAATGTATCCATGTTAATTGGCTCACACATGTTGAAGGCAGTAACAAGTTAATTGCTGAGTAACGGACTACATTTTATTAGGATTTGTCTTTCCCAGATAGTGTCACAACCCAAAGTTTAACAATATACTTTTTGGATACCCATGGGTAGAGAAATTTTGGCAATAAGACCTTTGATTAAGTCAGAAATACCATCTCAAACGGGGCGCCTGGGTGGCACAGCGGTTAAGCATCTGCCTTCGGCTCAGGGCGTGATCCCGGCATTATGGGATCGAGCCCCACATCAGGCTCCTCCGCTAGGAGCCTGGTTCTTCCTCTCCCATTCCCCCTGCTTGTGTTCCCTCTCTCGCTGGCTGTCTCTCTCTGTCAAATAAATAAATAAAATCTTTAAAAAAAAAAAAAAAAGAAATACCATCTCATTGTCTCCACCTAATTTACCTATGCCCAGGACCACATGTGGAAATTCATTATTTGCCTATTTATGTATAGAAAATGGAACTGTGTGCTTAATTTGCCTAATTTTAATAGTAGGAAGTCATATACATAAAAAGAAAATTGTACCCAGAGAATGAATAATCAAATTATTTAGGGCTTAAAGTAAACTAGTGCTTCCAGGAACCAGTGTTGAGAAGAGGACACTTTTGAAAGCACCTCAGCAGATAGTTCTTTAAGTTAAGTAAGGTTTTTTCATTCCAAAGGAAAGGTTTGATAATAGAATTGAGCTGGAGTACAGTGTTGCATGTCCTGCTCTCTTCTGAAACCGCATCATGTCATCTAGATGAGGGATGACCAACTTATATGTGGATAAGTCAAAGGCAGACGAAGAGTCAGTCTTGATTCAAGATCAAGTGAGGTCCACTTTCAGCTCCACCAAGTAAACTCTCTATGACCTGGAAAACTATAAAATATATTCCCTATAGAAGCCAAATAAAGTCTGAGTTGTTTCATTCATATGCAGAAAATGTATATTATCACTAACAGCTTTAACTAAGGAATGACTATATATGGATTTATATAAACTTCAGGAAAGGCTCAAAGCTTATGAATGTGTATCTTTTCCCTCCATTTCCCTTCCCTTCTCTCTCTCCCACTCTCTCTTTTTCTCCCTCAACAGATGACCTGAGTTAAGCAGCAAGTTATCCTGACATTTCACTTATCTTTCCACTCATTTTCTTTGCCAGAAAGGGATTTGCCACACTTGCAGCAACAAAGACAAAACCATCTCATCCTCCTGTTTCTTGTGGCATCCCTGGGGGAAATGTGTGAACATGGTCAAATGTTTGAGCTTCTAGAACTGATAGGGAAAAGAAAGAAAGGAATGTGTCTTTCAGAAGTCAGGGATTGTAGGAAACCCTTTAGCTATTGTTACGTAGCAAAGGATGATGGGGAAAGTGAGACATGCAAAGCTACATAAACAGGGGAGAAATGACATGTGCCAATAAAACATCTAAAAAAAACAGCACTTACACATTTTTTTTTTAAAAGGTCTGAGAATCCTTTTTTTCAACCTTAGGAAATTTTACCTTGCATAACACTAGAAACTTAAACAATGTTATGTATGAAATGAATGTTGCTAATCTTTAGTGAAGAAAAATAGATAACAAACATATCACACTTATACATACTTCTACTTCAAAAACTGAAAAAAAAAACCACTTTGTGGAAGGAAGAAGTTATAACAGTATTAAATCAATTAGAAAATTCAAGCATTTAAAGTTTATATAAGTTTTGGGGCACCTGGCTGGGCTTAGTCAGTTCAGTGTCTGCTTTTGGCTCAGGTCATGATCTCGGGGTCCTGGGATCAAGCCCCACATCAGGCTCCCTGCTCAGTGGGGAGTCTGCGTCTCCTTTTCCCTGCCTCTCAGCCCCTCCCCACCACGTGTGCTCTCTCTCTGTCTCTTTCTCTCAAATACATAAATAAAATCTTAAAAAAAGTTTATACAAGTTTTCAATTTCACACAGGTATGAGACTCAAGTAGAATATTGACACCCTAACACATAATCAAAATTTGAGTTTTTACTGAAACGCTGTTATATTGGACATCGTTGTTAGATACATTGACATAGTCATAGTGCAGCTTGAAGCATAACAACTTTAGTGAAAAACAAACACAACCCAGTTGACCTACAGCAACAATTAAACATTGTTGTTCTTCTCTCATTTCATCTATTTATGTTTCATTTCTATCTAACTTATAAGTCCCCATTCTGTTTAAATCTCTTCTGGTGATAGTTTAGTTCTCTATATGGTATCTTTTAGGCAATCTACAGTCTGTACTAGTGGTTTATTGATTTGTCCTGGGCCTTAGAACCAGACTTAGAAATACAAATGTAAGCAGAATTAGAATTCACCATGCATGAGGCTGCTACTTATTTGGGATTCCTAGAAATAGATATTAATAAGTTTTAATTTATTTATCCATGACATGTCTATAATGTGCTAATCATATGAAACATTAAAATGCAACTATTGATTTAAAGACATTAAATTCAAAATGACACACTTTTCCTGTTGGATTTATTCATTTTAATTTTTCAGAAGAGGAGTCTGAGTTTTCGTTTTTCACACATCTCCCTCTCTCATCCTGGGCTTTGACCAAGATTGAGTAAAAGCTGGAGCACAGAGAATCGAACTCCAAAACTGTTTGTGATTCTTATAGGAAAGATCCAGTGTCTAAAATTGCAGATCATATTTTAAAAAATGTTTTTGCAAAATGTCCAAGGCAGCTGCTAGACCAAACAGAGAAGAGATGATCGAGTTTGAAATTTTCTTTTTTTTTAACATATGATGAAATTCAGTAACTTTTTAAATTCATGGTCTAAAGGATACTTTTGTCTTCTTAGAAGTCATCTTTATGAGATGTAAAAGCACTGGCATTACAATCAATATGGTAACAGCTACTTCAGATAAACCATCAGGCACTGAGTGATGCGGCCCCTACCAATCGTTCTGGACAACTAAGTGGTCAGGCAGTATCACCAATATACTAAGAGTCCAGCTAGATATAAACCTGAAATTCAGGAGATTTTGCATTACTTCCTATGCTTAACTGTGTGGAAATTTCAAGTCTATTCTAAAAAGAAGTTATGATTTTAGGCTAACATGTAGCAATGAGATAAAGTGAATTATTTGTTTTATTAGATGATTGCAGAGAGGTTAATCAATACAATCTTTATCTCATGGGTTTCATTTTCCAGAGTGGTGGTTATGGTGGATAAATAAGCTATAAAATTCACTTAACATTAACCAAATAACCATCAATCAATCAATATTTACTAAGTGGTACTTTGTAAGACTCCATACTAAGTACCATGAGAGATATGAATAAATAGTAAAGACCTTAAATAGTAAACACCTGGGCAAGGACAGAAACTCCATGGGCCTAAAATAACATGCCCACATGGAGTCTGCTCTCCCATCTAGACCCTGTTCTGGATTCTGGAGATCCTCGAATTCCCTTTCTAAATGGCCCTAAGTCCACTTTTAGGAACTGCATGGGCTTTTTCCCAGGGCTGTTCTCAGGGGCTGGACAGCATCTTTGGTGTTCAAACCTCTAGCCTGAAGCATAGCAGAGGGGCATTTAAGAGGAAAGTTTCTAAGAGGGCAGGCATGCAGACTGGGAGGTTCTCTTTCAGCATGAGACTGAGGATGGGAAGAAAAGGCAGATGAGATAAGGAACCCACTTTCCCTACACCTTCATGTTTATACAGAGCACTGAGGAGTCACAATTTTAAAACCTACTTAGCCTTCCAGATTGTTATGAAGGCACACTTGCCAAGGTAAGTTATAACAATGTATTAAATATTTTGTTAGTCTTATTTATAACTTTCAAATATTAGTACAAGAATATGTGGTGCCCTTGTCCTTAATCAATAAAATGTTTAGGATGAGCTAAAAGAAATGTCACTGTCTACAAGAAGTTTACATTTAAGGAGATGAAATAAAGTACATAAAATATTTATTGTGCTTCAGAAGGAGCATAAAATCAGAGTTCTTTAAACCCATAGTATTATATAACCATTTGTTCTTATTCTTTCAGCATAGCTAAAGCATTTTTAGCATGGTATATAGCTTACCTAGGTCCTGAAGGAATACTTTGTTCAGGGGACTCGTTCCTCCTGGTTTCTTCTGACGATATTCCAGGATTAGTTCAACATCACATCTTTAGAATATGGAGTGTTATGTTTGTGTGGAGGTGTGTGTATGCATTAACATAAAAATCTAAATTCTTTCAGAAGTTTAAAAAATGATGGCTGGAGGAATCGAGATCTATAGTGAATATCTTGGCAGAGCATATTAAATATATAAAATTCATACTTGTTATTAGAGTGTCTTAGTTTTATCAGTATATATAAAAACGTAATTAAACATAGTTTTATCAGTATATATAAAAACGTAATTAAACATAGTGAACTCAAAAAGTAGTGTCTATAGCTTTGGAATGGCTTTATAATATGGTCTAACTACTTTTGATATTAAAAGAAAAGAAAAAATAATGAAATATCATTGAAATCTTATACCTTGGATATGGTCACTGACCCACAGCATGAGCAAATATGATTTTCTATATGAACTTCTTAGAACAGACTTTACTAGGCAGAGCATGTGCTGTAATTTACATTTACACAATAGAGGAAAACAGAACTAAAGGTAAGAGATTTTTCGTTTAAAATTTTTTCATTATAAAATATGTATTTAAATTGAATGGGTCTAACATTCAACTGTCTTCTAATGCCTTTACCTAGTAGACCAGATGTTCAGGCCTCTTAGGTAAATAACTAAATGTTTTTAAAAACCATGCAAATGCATACTTAACCAATAGACTGGAACAAATAGAGCCTCGATGGGCCATTTGGAGCTTGGGACAATTGGAAGATTATTGAGCTGGTAGCCCACTGTGGCTCATGTTAACATTTTAGAGCAGGTTAAAAAATGGTAACCTGAGCTCACTTTAATGAAAAGTCCTTAATGTGCAAGATTAAAAAGTCATAACAGAACATTATTATAGAGGGGACAACCTGGATTAAAAGTAGTTCAGGTAATGTTTGTTAAATATGCCTTATCACACACAAGGGAGAGAGATTTTAAGTTTGGTTTGAAAGCAAAATGGAATATTTTAAAACATTTGTGAACATGTAGTTCCAACATATGCATATTTACTTGTATGTATTTATGTATTCATTTATATATGTATTCTTTACAAGTGCTTCAAGAGATATTTTGTAAAGGAGTTTATTTAAAATATTGCTGAAAAATTATAGAGGCTTGATTTCCTATCATAGATGACTTGTTTTCATATATTTATGATCGGTTGTTCATCTCTCAAAAGATAAGATATACTTAGAGTAAGGTTCTTTGTTAAAGATACTAGAAATAAATCCATATTTTCAATAGGTATTGATAATTTTAAA